>NC_083761.1:39022170-39183170 GCF_963514075.1 Conger conger
AGTTTTTCAAACTGTGCGTTTCTTGAAAGTCAACACTCAAATTTCATCCAAAAGGAAAAGGTTTGATAATGGGCCGATACTCTATCAGGAGTAAGCCCATTTGCCAGAAACCGCATTCAGAGCATGTGAAATACATACATGACGATTTTTAGCTTTGCCACTCTAAGTTTCTTAGGAGTTGAACATGAGCATATCTTCAAGGGAGAATACACTAGCTGCATCCAAATGAAATATGTATGATGGTGAGTGGTTCCATATCATATATTCAAAAGGTAGCCATCTGCTCCCTTAGGAGCTTTAGATATAGGCTTTATGAAACCTTTAACTTTTTCCCCATTCAGAAACAAAGTTTTTCAAACTGTGCATTTCTTGAAAGTCAACACTCAAATTTCATCCAAAAGGAAAAGGTTTGATGGGGGGCCAATACTCTATCAGGGGTATGCCCATTTGCCAGAAACCGCATTCAGAGCTTGTGAAATAGATATATGACGATTTCAAGCTTTGGAACTCTAAGTTTCTTAGGAGTTGAAAATGAGCATATCTTGAAAAGAGAATACACTAGCTGCTTCAAAATGAAATATGTATGATGGTGAGTGGTTCCATATCACATATTCAAAAGGTAGCCATCTGCTCCTTTAGGAGCTTTAGATATAGGCTTTATGAAACCTTTAACTTTTTCCCCATTCCGAAACAAAGTTTTTCAAACTGTGCATTTCTTGAAAGTCAACACTCAAATTTCATCCAAAAGGAAAAGGTTTGATGGGGGGCCAATACTCTATCAGGGGTAGGCCCATTTGCCAGAAAACGCATTCAGAGCTTGTGAAATAGATATATGACGATTTCAAGCTTTGGAACTCTAAGTTTCTTAGGAGTTGAAAATGAGCATATCTTGAAAAGAGAATACACTAGCTGCTTCAAAATTAAATATGTATGATGGTGAGTGGTTCCATATCATATATTCAAAAGGTAGCCATCTGCTCCTTTAGGAGCTTTAGATATAGGCTTTATAAAACCTTTACCTTTTCCCGCATTCAGAAACAAAGTTTTTCAAACTGTGTGTTTCTTGAAAGTCAACACTCAAATTTCATCGAAAAGGAAAAGGTTTGATGGTGGGCCGATACTCTATCAGGAGTAAGCCCATTTGGCAGAAACCGCATTCAGAACCTGTGAAATACATACATGACGGTTTCAAGCTTTGCCACTCTAAGTTTCTTAGGAGTTGAATATGAGCATATCTTCAAGAGAGAAAACACTAGCTGCTTCAAAATGAAATATGTATGATGGTGAGTGGTTCCATATCATATATTCAAAAGGTAGCCATCTGCTCCTTTAGGAGCTTTAGATATAGGCTTTATAAAACCTTTACATTTCCCGCATTCAGAAACAAAGTTTTTCAAACTGTGCGTTTCTTGAAAGTCAACACTCAAATTTCATCCAAAAGGAAAAGGTTTGATGGTGGGCCGATACACTATCAGGAGTAAGCCCATTTACCAGAAACCGCATTCAGAACCTGTGAAATACATACATGACGATTTCAAGCTTTGCCACTCTAAGTTTCTTAGGAGTTGAATATGAGCATATCTTCAAGAGAGAATACACTAGCTGCTTCCAAATGAAATATGTATTATGGTGAGTGGTTCCATATCATATATTCAAAAGGTAGCCATCTGCTCCTTTAGGAGCTTTAGATATAGGCTTTATAAAACCTATAACTTTTCCCGCATTCTGAAACAAAGTTTTTCAAACTGTGCGTTTCTTGAAAGTCAACACTCAAATTTCATCCAAAAGGAAAAGGTTTGATAATGGGCCGATACTCTATCAGGAGTAAGCCCATTTGCCAGAAACCGCATTCAGAGCATGTGAAATACATACATGACGATTTTTAGCTTTGCCACTCTAAGTTTCTTAGGAGTTGAACATGAGCATATCTTCAAGGGAGAATACACTAGCTGCTTCCAAATGAAATATGTATGATGGTGAGTGGTTCCATATCATATATTCAAAAGGTAGCCATCTGCTCCTTTAGGAGCTTTAGATATAGGCTTTATGAAACCTTTAACTTTTTCCCCATTCAGAAACAAAGTTTTTCAAACTGTGCATTTCTTGAAAGTCAACACTCAAATTTCATCCAAAAGGAAAAGGTTTGATGGGGGGCCAATACTCTATCAGGGGTATGCCCATTTGCCAGAAACCGCATTCAGAGCTTGTGAAATAGATATATGACGATTTCAAGCTTTGGAACTCTAAGTTTCTTAGGAGTTGAAAATGAGCATATCTTGAAAAGAGAATACACTAGCTGCTTAAAAATGAAATATGTATGATGGTGAGTGGTTCCATATCACATATTCAAAAGGTAGCCATCTGCTCCTTTAGGAGCTTTAGATATAGGCTTTATAAAACCTATAACTTTTCCCCCATTCAGAAACAAAGTTTTTCAAACTGTGCATTTCTTGAAAGTCAACACTCAAATTTCATCCGAAAGGAAAAGGTTTGATGGTGGGCCGATACTCTATCAGGAGTAAGCCCATTTGCCAGAAACCGCATTCAGAGCATGTGAAATACATACATGACGATTTCGAGCTTTGGCACTCTAAGTTTCTTAGGAGTTGAATATGAGCATATCTTCAAGGGAGAATACACTAGCTGCTTCCAAATGAAATATGTATGATGGTGAGTGGTTCCATATCACATATTCAAAAGGTAGCCATCTGCTCCTTTAGGAGCTTTAGATATAGGCTTTATAAAACCTTTACCTTTTCCCGCATTCAGAAACAAAGTTTTTCAAACTGTGCATTTCTTGAAAGTCAACACTCAAATTTCATCCGAAAGGAAAAGGTTTGATGGTGGGCCGATACTCTATCAGGAGTAAGCCCATTTGCCAGAAACCGCATTCAGAACAAGTGAAATAGATATATGACGATTTCAAGCTTTGGTACTCTAAGTTTCTTAGGAGTTGAATATGAGCATATCTTGAAAAGAGAATACACTAGCTGCTTCAAAATGAAATATGTATGATGGTGAGTGGTTCCATATCATATATTCAAAAGGTAGCCATCTGCTCCTTTAGGAGCTTGAGATATAGGCTTTATAAACCCTTTACCTTTTCCCGCATTCAGAAACAAAGTTTTTCAAACTGTGCGTTTCTTGAAAGTCAACACTCAAATTTCATCCAAAAGGAAAAGGTTTGATAATGGGCCGATACTCTATCAGGAGTAAGCCCATTTGCCAGAAACCGCATTCAGAGCATGTGAAATACATACATGACGATTTTTAGCTTTGCCACTCTAAGTTTCTTAGGAGTTGAACATGAGCATATCTTCAAGGGAGAATACACTAGCTGCTTCCAAATGAAATATGTATGATGGTGAGTGGTTCCATATCATATATTCAAAAGGTAGCCATCTGCTCCCTTAGGAGCTTTAGATATAGGCTTTATGAAACCTTTAACTTTTTCCCCATTCAGAAACAAAGTTTTTCAAACTGTGCATTTCTTGAAAGTCAACACTCAAATTTCATCCAAAAGGAAAAGGTTTGATGGGGGGCCAATACTCTATCAGGGGTATGCCCATTTGCCAGAAACCGCATTCAGAGCTTGTGAAATAGATATATGACGATTTCAAGCTTTGGAACTCTAAGTTTCTTAGGAGTTGAAAATGAGCATATCTTGAAAAGAGAATACACTAGCTGCTTCAAAATGAAATATGTATGATGGTGAGTGGTTCCATATCACATATTCAAAAGGTAGCCATCTGCTCCTTTAGGAGCTTTAGATATAGGCTTTATGAAACCTTTAACTTTTTCCCCATTCCGAAACAAAGTTTTTCAAACTGTGCATTTCTTGAAAGTCAACACTCAAATTTCATCCAAAAGGAAAAGGTTTGATGGGGGGCCAATACTCTATCAGGGGTAGGCCCATTTGCCAGAAAACGCATTCAGAGCTTGTGAAATAGATATATGACGATTTCAAGCTTTGGAACTCTAAGTTTCTTAGGAGTTGAAAATGAGCATATCTTGAAAAGAGAATACACTAGCTGCTTCAAAATTAAATATGTATGATGGTGAGTGGTTCCATATCATATATTCAAAAGGTAGCCATCTGCTCCTTTAGGAGCTTTAGATATAGGCTTTATAAAACCTTTACCTTTTCCCGCATTCAGAAACAAAGTTTTTCAAACTGTGTGTTTCTTGAAAGTCAACACTCAAATTTCATCGAAAAGGAAAAGGTTTGATGGTGGGCCGATACTCTATCAGGAGTAAGCCCATTTGGCAGAAACCGCATTCAGAACCTGTGAAATACATACATGACGGTTTCAAGCTTTGCCACTCTAAGTTTCTTAGGAGTTGAATATGAGCATATCTTCAAGAGAGAAAACACTAGCTGCTTCAAAATGAAATATGTATGATGGTGAGTGGTTCCATATCATATATTCAAAAGGTAGCCATCTGCTCCTTTAGGAGCTTTAGATATAGGCTTTATAAAACCTTTACATTTCCCGCATTCAGAAACAAAGTTTTTCAAACTGTGCGTTTCTTGAAAGTCAACACTCAAATTTCATCCAAAAGGAAAAGGTTTGATGGTGGGCCGATACACTATCAGGAGTAAGCCCATTTACCAGAAACCGCATTCAGAACCTGTGAAATACATACATGACGATTTCAAGCTTTGCCACTCTAAGTTTCTTAGGAGTTGAATATGAGCATATCTTCAAGAGAGAATACACTAGCTGCTTCCAAATGAAATATGTATTATGGTGAGTGGTTCCATATCATATATTCAAAAGGTAGCCATCTGCTCCTTTAGGAGCTTTAGATATAGGCTTTATAAAACCTATAACTTTTCCCGCATTCTGAAACAAAGTTTTTCAAACTGTGCGTTTCTTGAAAGTCAACACTCAAATTTCATCCAAAAGGAAAAGGTTTGATAATGGGCCGATACTCTATCAGGAGTAAGCCCATTTGCCAGAAACCGCATTCAGAGCATGTGAAATACATACATGACGATTTTTAGCTTTGCCACTCTAAGTTTCTTAGGAGTTGAAAATGAGCATATCTTGAAAAGAGAACACACTAGCTGCTTCAAAATGAAATATGTATGATGGTGAGTGGTTCCATATCACATATTCAAAAGGTAGCCATCTGCTCCTTTAGGAGCTTTAGATATAGGCTTTATGAAACCTTTAACTTTTTCCCCATTCAGAAACAAAGTTTTTCAAACTGTGCATTTCTTGAAAGTCAACACTCAAATTTCATCCAAAAGGAAAAGGTTTGATGGGGGGCCAATACTCTATCAGGGGTAGGCCCATTTGCCAGAAACCGCATTCAGAGCTTGTGAAATAGATATATGACGATTTCAAGCTTTGGAACTCTAAGTTTCTTTGGAGTTGAAAATGAGCATATCTTGAAAAGAGAATAAACTAGCTGCTTCAAAATTAAATATGTATGATGGTGAGTGGTTCCATATCATATATTCAAAAGGTAGCCATCTGCTCCTTTAGGAGCTTTAGATATAGGCTTTATAAAACCTTTACCTTTTCCCGCATTCAGAAACAAAGTTTTTCAAACTGTGCGTTTCTTGAAAGTCAACACTCAAATTTCATCAAAAAGGAAAAGGTTTGATGGTGGGCCGATACTCTATCAGGAGCAAGCCCATTTGCCAGAAACCGCATTCAGAACCTGTGAAATAGATATATGACGATTTCAAGCTTTGGAACTCTAAGTTTCTTAGGAGTTGAAAATGAGCATATCTTGAAAAGAGAATACACTAGCTGCTTCAAAATGAAATATGTATGATGGTGAGTGGTTCCAAATCATATATTCAAAAGGTAGCCATCTGCTCCTTTAGGAGCTTGAGATATAGGCTTTATAAACCCTTTACCTTTTCCCGCATTCAGAAACAAAGTTTTTCAAACTGTGCGTTTCTTGAAAGTCAACACTCAAATTTCATCCAAAAGGAAAAGGTTTGATGGTGGGCCGATACACTATCAGGAGTAAGCCCATTTACCAGAAACCGCATTCAGAACCTGTGAAATACATACATGACGATTTCAAGCTTTGCCACTCTAAGTTTCTTAGGAGTTGAACATGAGCATATCTTCAAGGGAGAATACACTAGCTGCTTCCAAATGAAATATGTATGATGGTGAGTGGTTCCATATCATATATTCAAAAGGTAGCCATCTGCTCCTTTAGGAGCTTTAGATATAGGCTTTATGAAACCTTTAACTTTTTCCCCATTCAGAAACAAAGTTTTTCAAACTGTGCATTTCTTGAAAGTCAACACTCAAATTTCATCCAAAAGGAAAAGGTTTGATGGGGGGCCAATACTCTATCAGGGGTATGCCCATTTGCCAGAAACCGCATTCAGAGCTTGTGAAATAGATATATGACGATTTCAAGCTTTGGAACTCTAAGTTTCTTAGGAGTTGAAAATGAGCATATCTTGAAAAGAGAATACACTAGCTGCTTCAAAATGAAATATGTATGATGGTGAGTGGTTCCATATCACATATTCAAAAGGTAGCCATCTGCTCCTTTAGGAGCTTTAGATATAGGCTTTATGAAACCTTTAACCTTTTCCCCATTCAGAAACAAAGTTTTTCAAACTGTGCATTTCTTGAAAGTCAACACTCAAATTTCATCCAAAAGGAAAAGGTTTGATGGGGGGCCAATACTCTATCAGGGGTAGGCCCATTTGCCAGAAACCGCATTCAGAGCTTGTGAAATAGATATATGACGATTTCAAGCTTTGGAACTCTAAGTTTCTTTGGAGTTGAAAATGAGCATATCTTGAAAAGAGAATAAACTAGCTGCTTCAAAATTAAATATGTATGATGGTGAGTGGTTCCATATCATATATTCAAAAGGTAGCCATCTGCTCCTTTAGGAGCTTTAGATATAGGCTTTATAAAACCTTTACCTTTTCCCGCATTCAGAAACAAAGTTTTTCAAACTGTGCGTTTCTTGAAAGTCAACACTCAAATTTCATCAAAAAGGAAAAGGTTTGATGGTGGGCCGATACTCTATCAGGAGTAAGCCCATTTGCCAGAAACCGCATTCAGAACCTGTGAAATAGATATATGACGATTTCGAGCTTTGCCACTCTAAGTTTCTTAGGAGTTGAATATGAGCATATCTTCAAGGGAGAATACACTAGCTGCTTCCAAATGAAATATGTATGATGGTGAGTGGTTCCATATCACATATTCAAAAGGTAGCCATCTGCTCCTTTAGGAGCTGTAGATATAGGCTTTATAAAACCTTTACCTTTTCCCGCATTCAGAAACAAAGTTTTTCAAACTGTGCATTTCTTGAAAGTCAACACTCAAATTTCATCCGAAAGGAAAAGGTTTGATGGTGGGCCGATACTCTATCAGGAGCAAGCCCATTTGCCAGAAACCGCATTCAGAACCAGTGAAATAGATATATGACGATTTCAAGCTTTGGAACTCTAAGTTTCTTAGGAGTTGAAAATGAGCATATCTTGAAAAGAGAACACACTAGCTGCTTCAAAATGAAATATGTATGATGGTGAGTGGTTCCATATCACATATTCAAAAGGTAGCCATCTGCTCCTTTAGGAGCTTTAGATATAGGCTTTATGAAACCTTTAACTTTTTCCCCATTCAGAAACAAAGTTTTTCAAACTGTGCATTTCTTGAAAGTCAACACTCAAATTTCATCCAAAAGGAAAAGGTTTGATGGGGGGCCAATACTCTATCAGGGGTAGGCCCATTTGCCAGAAACCGCATTCAGAGCTTGTGAAATAGATATATGACGATTTCAAGCTTTGGAACTCTAAGTTTCTTTGGAGTTGAAAATGAGCATATCTTGAAAAGAGAATAAACTAGCTGCTTCAAAATTAAATATGTATGATGGTGAGTGGTTCCATATCATATATTCAAAAGGTAGCCATCTGCTCCTTTAGGAGCTTTAGATATAGGCTTTATAAAACCTTTACCTTTTCCCGCATTCAGAAACAAAGTTTTTCAAACTGTGCGTTTCTTGAAAGTCAACACTCAAATTTCATCAAAAAGGAAAAGGTTTGATGGTGGGCCGATACTCTATCAGGAGCAAGCCCATTTGCCAGAAACCGCATTCAGAACCTGTGAAATAGATATATGACGATTTCAAGCTTTGGAACTCTAAGTTTCTTAGGAGTTGAAAATGAGCATATCTTGAAAAGAGAATACACTAGCTGCTTCAAAATGAAATATGTATGATGGTGAGTGGTTCCAAATCATATATTCAAAAGGTAGCCATCTGCTCCTTTAGGAGCTTGAGATATAGGCTTTATAAACCCTTTACCTTTTCCCGCATTCAGAAACAAAGTTTTTCAAACTGTGCGTTTCTTGAAAGTCAACACTCAAATTTCATCCAAAAGGAAAAGGTTTGATGGTGGGCCGATACACTATCAGGAGTAAGCCCATTTACCAGAAACCGCATTCAGAACCTGTGAAATACATACATGACGATTTCAAGCTTTGCCACTCTAAGTTTCTTAGGAGTTGAATATGAGCATATCTTCAAGAGAGAATACACTAGCTGCTTCCAAATGTAATATGTATTTTGGTGAGTGGTTCCATATCATATATTCAAAAGGTAGCCATCTGCTCCTTTAGGAGCTTTAGATATAGGCTTTATAAAACCTATAACTTTTCCCGCATTCTGAAACAAAGTTTTTCAAACTGTGCGTTTCTTGAAAGTCAACACTCAAATTTGATCCAAAAGGAAAAGGTTTGATAATGGGCCGATACTCTATCAGGAGTAAGCCCATTTGCCAGAAACCGCATTCAGAGCATGTGAAATACATACATGACGATTTTTAGCTTTGCCACTCTAAGTTTCTTAGGAGTTGAACATGAGCATATCTTCAAGGGAGAATACACTAGCTGCTTCCAAATGAAATATGTATGATGGTGAGTGGTTCCATATCATATATTCAAAAGGTAGCCATCTGCTCCTTTAGGAGCTTTAGATATAGGCTTTATGAAACCTTTAACTTTTTCCCCATTCAGAAACAAAGTTTTTCAAACTGTGCATTTCTTGAAAGTCAACACTCAAATTTCATCCAAAAGGAAAAGGTTTGATGGGGGGCCAATACTCTATCAGGGGTATGCCCATTTGCCAGAAACCGCATTCAGAGCTTGTGAAATAGATATATGACGATTTCAAGCTTTGGAACTCTAAGTTTCTTAGGAGTTGAAAATGAGCATATCTTGAAAAGAGAATACACTAGCTGCTTCAAAATGAAATATGTATGATGGTGAGTGGTTCCATATCACATATTCAAAAGGTAGCCATCTGCTCCTTTAGGAGCTTTAGATATAGGCTTTATGAAACCTTTAACTTTTTCCCCATTCCGAAACAAAGTTTTGCAAACTGTGCATTTCTTGAAAGTCAACACTCAAATTTCATCCAAAAGGAAAAGGTTTGATGGGGGGCCAATACTCTATCAGGGGTAGGCCCATTTGCCAGAAACCGCATTCAGAGCTTGTGAAATAGATATATGACGATTTCAAGCTTTGGAACTCTAAGTTTCTTAGGAGTTGAAAATGAGCATATCTTGAAAAGAGAATACACTAGCTGCTTCAAAATTAAATATTCATGATGGTGATTGGTTCCATATCATATATTCAAAAGGTAGCCATCTGCTCCTTTAGGAGCTTTAGATATAGGCTTTATAAAACCTTTACCTTTTCCCGCATTCAGAAACAAAGTTTTTCAAACTGTGCGTTTCTTGAAAGTCAACACTCAAATTTCATCGAAAAGGAAAAGGTTTGATGGTGGGCCGATACTCTATCAGGAGTAAGCCCATTTGCCAGAAACCGCATTCAGAACCTGTGAAATACATACATGACGGTTTCAAGCTTTGCCACTCTAAGTTTCTTAGGAGTTGAATATGAGCATATCTTCAAGAGAGAATACACTAGCTGCTTCCAAATGAAATATGTATGATGGTGAGTGGTTCCATATCATATATTCAAAAGGTAGCCATCTGCTCCTTTAGGAGCTTTAGATATAGGCTTTATAAAACCTTTACCTTTTCCCGCATTCAGAAACAAAGTTTTTCAAACTGTGCGTTTCTTGAAAGTCAACACTCAAATTTCATCCAAAAGGAATAGGTTTGATGGTGGGCCGATACACTATCAGGAGTAAGCCCATTTACCAGAAACCGCATTCAGAACCTTTGAAATACATACATGACGATTTCAAGCTTTGCCACTCTAAGTTTCTTAGGAGTTGAATATGAGCATATCTTCAAGAAAGAATACACTAGCTGCTTCCAAATGAAATATGTATTATGGTGAGTGGTTCCATATCATATATTCAAAAGGTAGCCATCTGCTCCTTTAGGAGCTTTAGATATAGGCTTTATAAAACCTATAACTTTTCCCGCATTCTGAAACAAAGTTTCTCAAACTGTGCGTTTCTTGAAAGTCAACACTCAAATTTCATCCAAAAGGAAAAGGTTTGATAATGGGCCGATACTCTATCAGGAGTAAGCCCATTTGCCAGAAACCGCATTCAGAGCATGTGAAATACATACATGACGATTTTTAGCCTTGCCACTCTAAGTTTCTTAGGAGTTGAACATGAGCATATCTTCAAGGGAGAATACACTAGCTGCTTCCAAATGAAATATGTATGATGGTGAGTGGTTCCATATCATATATTCAAAAGGTAGCCATCTGCTCCTTTAGGAGCTTTAGATATAGGCTTTATGAAACCTTTAACTTTTTCCCCATTCAGAAACAAAGTTTTTCAAACTGTGCATTTCTTGAAAGTCAACACTCAAATTTCATCCAAAAGGAAAAGGTTTGATGGGGGGCCAATACTCTATCAGGGGTATGCCCATTTGCCAGAAACCGCATTCAGAGCTTGTGAAATAGATATATGACGATTTCAAGCTTTGGAACTCTAAGTTTCTTAGGAGTTGAAAATGAGCATATCTTGAAAAGAGAATACACTAGCTGCTTCAAAATGAAATATGTATGATGGTGAGTGGTTCCATATCACATATTCAAAAGGTAGCCATCTGCTCCTTTAGGAGCTTTAGATATAGGCTTTATGAAACCTTTAACCTTTTCCCCATTCAGAAACAAAGTTTTTCAAACTGTGCATTTCTTGAAAGTCAACACTCAAATTTCATCCAAAAGGAAAAGGTTTGATGGGGGGCCAATACTCTATCAGGGGTAGGCCCATTTGCCAGAAACCGCATTCAGAGCTTGTGAAATAGATATATGACGATTTCAAGCTTTGGAACTCTAAGTTTCTTTGGAGTTGAAAATGAGCATATCTTGAAAAGAGAATAAACTAGCTGCTTCAAAATTAAATATGTATGATGGTGAGTGGTTCCATATCATATATTCAAAAGGTAGCCATCTGCTCCTTTAGGAGCTTTAGATATAGGCTTTATAAAACCTTTACCTTTTCCCGCATTCAGAAACAAAGTTTTTCAAACTGTGCGTTTCTTGAAAGTCAACACTCAAATTTCATCAAAAAGGAAAAGGTTTGATGGTGGGCCGATACTCTATCAGGAGTAAGCCCATTTGCCAGAAACCGCATTCAGAACCTGTGAAATAGATATATGACGATTTCGAGCTTTGCCACTCTAAGTTTCTTAGGAGTTGAATATGAGCATATCTTCAAGGGAGAATACACTAGCTGCTTCCAAATGAAATATGTATGATGGTGAGTGGTTCCATATCACATATTCAAAAGGTAGCCATCTGCTCCTTTAGGAGCTGTAGATATAGGCTTTATAAAACCTTTACCTTTTCCCGCATTCAGAAACAAAGTTTTTCAAACTGTGCATTTCTTGAAAGTCAACACTCAAATTTCATCCGAAAGGAAAAGGTTTGATGGTGGGCCGATACTCTATCAGGAGCAAGCCCATTTGCCAGAAACCGCATTCAGAACCAGTGAAATAGATATATGACGATTTCAAGCTTTGGAACTCTAAGTTTCTTAGGAGTTGAATATGAGCATATCTTCAAGGGAGAATACACTAGCTGCTTCCAAATGAAATATGTATGATGGTGAGTGGTTCCATATCATATATTCAAAAGGTAGCCATCTGCTCCTTTAGGAGCTTTAGATATAGGCTTTATGAAACCTTTAACTTTTTCCCCATTCAGAAACAAAGTTTTTCAAACTGTGCATTTCTTGAAAGTCAACACTCAAATTTCATCCAAAAGGAAAAGGTTTGATGGGGGGCCAATACTCTATCAGGGGTATGCCCATTTGCCAGAAACCGCATTCAGAGCTTGTGAAATAGATATATGACGATTTCAAGCTTTGGAACTCTAAGTTTCTTAGGAGTTGAAAATGAGCATATCTTGAAAAGAGAATAGACTAGCTGCTTCAAAATGAAATATGTATGATGGTGAGTGGTTCCATATCATATATTCAAAAGGTAGCCATCTGCTCCTTTAGGAGCTTTAGATATAGGCTTTATAAAACCTTTACCTTTTCCCGCATTCAGAAACAAAGTTTTTCAAACTGTGCATTTCTTGAAAGTCAACACTCAAATTTCATCCGAAAGGAAAAGGTTTGATGGTGGGCCGATACTCTATCAGGAGTAAGCCCATTTGCCAGAAACCGCATTCAGAGCATGTGAAATACATACATGACGATTTCGAGCTTTGGCACTCTAAGTTTCTTAGGAGTTGAATATGAGCATATCTTCAAGGGAGAATACACTAGCTGCTTCCAAATGAAATATGTATGATGGTGAGTGGTTCCATATCACATATTCAAAAGGTAGCCATCTGCTCCTTTAGGAGCTTTAGATATAGGCTTTATAAAACCTTTACCTTTTCCCCCATTCAGAAACAAAGTTTTTCAAACTGTGCATTTCTTGAAAGTCAACACTCAAATTTCATCCGAAAGGAAAAGGTTTGATGGTGGGCCAATACTCTATCAGGAGTAAGCCCATTTGCCAGAAACCGCATTCAGAGCATGTGAAATACATACATGACGATTTCGAGCTTTGGCACTCTAAGTTTCTTAGGAGTTGAATATGAGCATATCTTCAAGGGAGAATACACTAGCTGCTTCCAAATGAAATATGTATGATGGTGAGTGGTTCCATATCACATATTCAAAAGGTAGCCATCTGCTCCTTTAGGAGCTTTAGATATAGGCTTTATAAAACCTATAACTTTTCCCCCATTCAGAAACAAAGTTTTTCAAACTGTGCATTTCTTGAAAGTCAACACTCAAATTTCATCCGAAAGGAAAAGGTTTGATGGTGGGCCGATACTCTATCAGGAGTCAGCCCATTTGCCAGAAACCGCAATCAGAGCAAGTGAAATACATACATGACTATTTCGAGCTTTGGCACTCTAAGTTTCTTAGGAGTTGAATATGAGCATATCTTCAAGGGAGAATACACTAGCTGCTTCCAAATGAAATATGTATGATGGTGAGTGGTTCCATATCATATATTCAAAAGGTAGCCATCTGCTCCTTTAGGAGCTTTAGATATAGGCTTTATAAAACCTTTAACTTTTTCCCCATTCAGAAACAAAGTTTTTCAAACTGTGCATTTCTTGAAAGTCAACACTCAAATTTCATCCAAAAGGAAAAGGTTTTATAGTGAGCCGATACTCTATCAGGAGTAAGCCCATTTGCCAGAAACCGCATTCAGAGCATGTGAAATACATACATGACGATTTCAAGCTTTGCCACTCTAAGTTTCTTAGGAGTTGAATATGAGCATATCTTCAAGAGAGAATACACTAGCTGCTTGCAAATGAAATATGTATGATGGTGAGTGGTTCCATATCACATATTCAAAAGGTAGCCATCTGCTCCTTTAGGAGCTTTAGATATAGGCTTTATAAAACCTTTAACTTTTCCCCCATTCAGAAACAAAGTTTTTCAAACTGTGCATTTCTTGAAAGTCAACACTCAAATTTCATCCGAAAGGAAAAGGTTTGATGGTGGGCCGATACTCTATCAGGAGTAAGCCCATTTGCCAGAAACCGCATTCAGAGCATGTGAAATACATACATGACGATTTCGAGTTTTGGCACTCTAAGTTTCTTAGGAGTTGAACATGAGCATATCTTCAAGGGAGAATACACTAGCTGCTTCCAAATGAAATATGTATGATGGTGAGTGGTTCCATATCATATATTCAAAACGTAGCCATCTGCTCCTTTAGGAGCTTTAGATATAGGCTTTATAAAACCTTTACCTTTTCCCGCATTCAGAAACAAAGTTTTTCAAACTGTGCGTTTCTTGAAAGTCAACACTCAAATTTCATCAAAAAGGAAAAGGTTTGATGGTGGGCCGATACTCTATCAGGAGTAAGCCCATTTGCCAGAATCCGCATTCAGAGCATGTGAAATACATACATGACAATTTCAAGCTTTGGCACTCAAAGGTTTGAAGGTGGGCAGATACTCTATGAGGAGTAAGCCCATTTGCCAGAAACCGGATTCAGAACCTGTGAAATACATACATGACGATTTCGAGCTTTGGCACTCTAAGTTTCTTAGGAGTTGAATATGAGCATAACTTCAAGGGAGAATACACTAGCTGCTTCCAAATGAAATATGTATGATGGTGAGTGGTTCCATATCATATATTAAAAAGGTAGCCATCTGCTTCTTTAGGAGCTTTAGATATAGGCTTTATAAAACCTTTAACTTTTTCCCCATTCAGAAACAAAGTTTTTCAAACTGTGCATTTCTTGAAAGTCAACACTCAAATTTCATCCAAAAGGAAAAGGTTTGATGGGGGGCCAATACTCTATCAGGGGTATGCCCATTTGCCAGAAACTGCATTCAGAGCTTGTGAAATAGATATATGACGATTTCAAGCTTTGGCACTCTAAGTTTCTTAGGAGTTGAAAATGAGCATATCTTGAAAAGAGAATACACTAGCTGCTTCAAAATGAAATATGTATGATGGTGAGTGGTTCCATATCATATATTCAAAAGGTAGCCATCTGCTCCTTTAGGAGCTTTAGATATAGGCTTTATAAAACCTTTAACTTTTTCCCCATTCAGAAACAAAGTTTTTCAAACTGTGCATTTCTTGAAAGTCAACACTCAAATTTCATCCAAAAGGAAAAGGTTTGATGGTGGGCCAATACTCTATCAGGAGTAAGCCCATTTGCCAGAAACCGCATTCAGAGCATGTGAAATACATACATGACGATTTCGAGCTTTGGCACTCTAAGTTTCTTAGAAGTTTAATATGAGCATATCTTCAAGGGAGAATACACTAGCTGCTTCCAAATGAAATATGTATGATGGTGAGTGGTTCCATATCATATATTCAAAAGGTAGCCATCTGCTTTTTTAGGAGCTTTAGATATAGGCTTTATAAAACCTTTAACTTTTTCCCCATTCAGAAACAAAGTTTTTCAAACTGTGCATTTCTTGAAAGTCAACACTCAAATTTCATCCAAAAGGAAAAGGTTTGATGGGGGGCCAATACTCTATCAGGGGTATGCCCATTTGCCAGAAACCGCATTCAGAGCTTGTGAAATAGATATATGACGATTTCAAGCTTTGGAACTCTCAGTTTCTTAGGAGTTGAAAATGAGCATATCTTGAAAAGAGAATACACTAGCTGCTTCAAAATGAAATATGTATGATGGTGAGTGGTTCCATATCATATATTCAAAAGGTAGCCATCTGCTCCTTTAGGAGCTTTAGATATAGGCTTTATAAAACCTTTACCTTTTCCCGCATTCAGAAACAAAGTTTTTCAAACTGTGCGTTTCTTGAAAGTCAACACTCAAATTTCATCAAAAAGGAAAAGGTTTGATGGTGGGCCGATACTCTATCAGGAGTAAGCCCATTTGCCAGAAACCGCAATCAGAGCATGTGAAATACATACATGACGATTTCGAGCTTTGGCACTCTAAGTTTCTAAGGAGTTGAATATGAGCATATCTTCAAGGGAGAATACACTAGCTGCTTCCAAATGAAATATGTATGATGGTGAGTGGTTCCATATCATATATTCAAAAGGTAGCCTACCGCTCCTTTAGGAGCTTTAGATATAGGCTTTATAAAACCTTTAACTTTTTCCCCATTCAGAAACAAAGTTTTTCAAACTGTGCATTTCTTGAAAGTCAACACTCAAATTTCATCCAAAAGGAAAAGGTTTGATAGTGAGCCGATACTCTATCAGGAGTAAGCCCATTTGCCAGAAACCGCATTCAGAGCATGTGAAATACATACATGACGATTGCAAGCTTTGCCACTCTAAGGTTCTTAGGAGTTGAATATGAGCATATCTTCAAGAGAGAATACACTAGCTGCTTGCAAATGAAATATGTATGATGGTGAGTGGTTCCATATCACATATTCAAAAGGTAGCCATCTGCTCCTTTAGGAGCTTTAGATATAGGCTTTATAAAACCTATAACTTTTCCCCCATTCAGAAACAAAGTTTTTCAAACTGTGCATTTCTTGAAAGTCAACACTCAAATTTCATCCAAAAGGAAAAGGTTTGATGGGGGGCCAATACTCTATCAGGGGTATGCCCATTTGCCAGAAACCGCATTCAGAGCTTGTGAAATAGATATATGACGATTTCACGCTTTGGAACTCTAAGTTTCTTAGGAGTTGAAAATGAGCATATCTTGAAAAGAGAATACACTAGCTGCTTCAAAATGAAATATGTATGATGGTGAGTGGTTCCATATCATATATTCAAAAGGTAGCCATCTGCTCCTTTAGGAGCTTTAGATATAGGCTTTATAAAACCTTTACCTTTTCCCGCATTCAGAAACAAAGTTTTTCAAACTGTGCATTTCTTGAAAGTCAACACTCAAATTTCATCCAAAAGGAAAAGGTTTGATGGGGGGCCAATACTCTATCAGGGGTATGCCCATTTGCCAGAAACCGCATTCAGAGCTTGTGAAATAGATATATGACGATTTCAAGCTTTGGAACTCTAAGTTTCTTAGGAGTTGAAAATGAGCATATCTTGAAAAGAGAATACACTAGCTGCTTCAAAATGAAATATGTATGATGGTGAGTGGTTCCATATCACATTTTCAAAAGGTAGCCATCTGCTCCTTTAGGAGCTTTAGATATAGGCTTTATAAAACCTATAACTTTTCCCCCATTCAGAAACAAAGTTTTTCAAACTGTGCATTTCTTGAAAGTCAACACTCAAATTTCATCCGAAAGGAAAAGGTTTGATGGTGGGCCGATACTCTATCAGGAGTAAGCCCATTTGCCAGAAACCGCATTCAGAGCATGTGAAATACATACATGACGATTTCGAGTTTTGGCACTCTAAGTTTCTTAGGAGTTGAATATGAGCATATCTTCAAGAGAGAATACACTAGCTGCTTCCAAATGAAATATGTATTATGGTGAGTGGTTCCATATCATATATTCAAAAGGTAGCCATCTGCTCCATTAGGAGCTTTAGATATAGGCTTTATAAAACCTTTACCTTTTCCCGCATTCAGAAACAAAGTTTTTCAAACTGTGCGTTTCTTGAAAGTCAACACTCAAATTTCATCCAAAAGGAAAAGGTTTGATGGGGGGCCAATACTCTATCAGGGGTATGCCCATTTGCCAGAAACCGCATTCAGAGCTTGTGAAATAGATATATGACGATTTCAAGCTTTGGAACTCTAAGTTTCTTAGGAGTTGAAAATGAGCATATCTTGAAAAGAGAATACACTAGCTGCTTCAAAATGAAATATGTATGATGGTGAGTGGTTCCATATCACATATTCAAAAGGTAGCCATCTGCTCCTTTAGGAGCTTTAGATATAGGCTTTATGAAACCTTTAACTTTTTCCCCATTCAGAAACAAAGTTTTTCAAAATGTGCATTTCTTGAAAGTCAACACTCAAATTTCATCCAAAAGGAAAAGGTTTGATGGGGGGCCAATACTCTATCAGGAGTAAGCCCATTTGCCAGAAACCGCATTCAGAGCATGTGAAATACATACATGACGATTTCGAGCTTTGGCACTCTAAGTTTCTTAGGAGTTGAATATGAGCATATCTTCAAGGGAGAATACACTAGCTGCTTCCAAATGAAATATGTATGATGGTGAGTGGTTCCATATCATATATTCAAAAGGTAGCCATCTGCTCCTTTAGGAGCTTTAGATATAGGCTTTATAAAACCTTTAACTTTGTCTCCATTCAGAAACAAAGTTTTTCAAACTGTGCATTTCTTGAAAGTCAACACTCAAATTTCATCCAAAAGGAAAAGGTTTGATGGGGGGCCAATACTCTATCAGGGGTATGACCATTTGCCAGAAACCGCATTCAGAGCTTGTGAAATAGATATATGACGATTTCAAGCTTTGGAACTCTAAGTTTCTTAGGAGTTGAAAATGAGCATATCTTGAAAATAGAATACACTAGCTGCTTCAAAATGAAATATGTATGATGGTGAGTGGTTCCATATCATATATTCAAAAGGTAGCCATCTGCTCCTTTAGGAGCTTTAGATATAGGCTTTATAAAACCTTTACCTTTTCCCGCATTCAGAAACAAAGTTTTTCAAACTGTGCGTTTCTTGAAAGTCAACACTCAAATTTCATCCGAAAGGAAAAGGTTTGATGGTGGGCCGATACTCTATCAGGAGTAAGCCCATTTGCCAGAAACCGCATTCAGAGCATGTGAAATACATACAGGACGATTTCGAGCTTTGGCACTCTAAGTTTCTTAGGAGTTGAATATGAGCATATCTTCAAGGGAGAATACACTAGCTGCTTCCAAATGAAATATGTATGATGGTGAGTGGTTCCATATCACATATTCAAAAGGTAGCCATCTGCTCCTTTAGGAGCTTTAGATATAGGCTTTATAAAACCTTTACCTTTTCCCGCATTCAGAAAAAAGTTTTTCAAACTGTGCATTTCTTGAAAGTCAACACTCAAATTTCATCCGAAAGGAAAAGGTTTGATGGTGGGCCGATACTCTATCAGGAGTATGCCCATATGCCAGAAACCGCATTCAGAACCAGTGAAATAGATATATGACGATTTCAAGCTTTGGCACTCAAAGGTTTGATGGTGGGCCGATACTGTATCAGGAGTAAGCCCATTTGCCAGAAACCGCATTCAGAGCATGTGAAATACATACATGACGATTTCGAGCTTTGGCACTCTAAGTTTCTTAGGAGTTGAATATGAGCATATCTTCAAGGGAGAATACACTAGCTGCTTCCAAATGAAATATGTATGATGGTGAGTGGTTCCATATCATATATTCAAAAGGTAGCCATCTGCTCCTTTAGGAGCTTTAGATATAGGCTTTATAAAACCTTTAACTTTTTCCCCATTCAGAAACAAAGTTTTTCAAACTGCATTTCTTGAAAGTCAACACTCAAATTTCATCCAAAAGGAAAAGGTTTGATGGGGGGCCAATACTCTATCAGGGGTATGCCCATTTGCCAGAAACCGCATTCAGAGCTTGTGAAATAGATATATGACGATTTCAAGCTTTGGAACTCTAAGTTTCTTAGGAGTTGAAAATGAGCATATCTTGAAAAGAGAATACACTAGCTGCTTCAAAATGAAATATGTATGATGGTGAGTGGTTCCATATCATATATTCAAAAGGTAGCCATCTGCTCCTTTAGGAGCTTTAGATATAGGCTTTATGAAACCTTTAACTTTTTCCCCATTCAGAAACAAAGTTTTTCAAACTGTGCATTTCTTGAAAGTCAACACTCAAATTTCATCCAAAAGGAAAAGGTTTGATGGGGGGCCAATACTCTATCAGGGGTATGCCCATTTGCCAGAAACCGCATTCAGAGCTTGTGAAATAGATATATGACGATTTCAAGCTTTGGAACTCTAAGTTTCTTAGGAGTTGAAAATGAGCATATCTTGAAAAGAGAATACACTAGCTGCTTCAAAATGAAATATGTATGATGGTGAGTGGTTCCATATCACATATTCAAAAGGTAGCCATCTGCTCCTTTAGGAGCTTTAGATATAGGCTTTATAAAACCTATAACTTTTCCCCCATTCAGAAACAAAGTTTTTCAAACTGTGCATTTCTTGAAAGTCAACACTCAAATTTCATCCGAAAGGAAAAGGTTTGATGGTGGGCCGATACTCTATCAGGAGTAAGCCCATTTGCCAGAAACCGCATTCAGAGCATGTGAAATACATACATGACAATTTCAAGCTTTGGCACTCAAAGGTTTGAAGGTGGGCCGATACTCTATGAGGAGTAAGCCCATTTGCCAGAAACCGGATTCAGAACCTGTGAAATACATACATGACGATTTCGAGCTTTGGCACTCTAAGTTTCTTAGGAGTTGAATATGAGCATAACTTCAAGGGAGAATACACTAGCTGCTTCCAAATGAAATATGTATGATGGTGAGTGGTTCCATATCATATATTCAAAAGGTAGCCATCTGCTCCTTTAGGAGCTTTAGATATAGGCTTTATAAAACCTTTAACTTTTTCCCCATTCAGAAACAAAGTTTTTCAAACTGTGCATTTCTTGAAAGTCAACACTCAAATTTCATCCAAAAGGAAAAGGTTTGATGGTGGGCCGATACTCTATCAGGAGTAAGCCCATTTGCCAGAAACCGCATTCAGAACCTGTGAAATAGATATATGACGATTTCAAGCTTTGCCACTCTAAGTTTCTTAGGAGTTGAATATGAGCATATCTTCAAGAGAGAATACACTAGCTGCTTCCAAATGAAATATGTATGATGGTGAGTGGTTCCATATCACATATTCAAAAGGTAGCCATCTGCTCCTTTAGGAGCTTTAGATATAGGCTTTATAAAACTTATAACTTTTCCCCCATTCAGAAACAAAGTTTTTCAAACTGTGCATTTCTTGAAAGTCAACACTCAAATTTCATCCGAAAGGAAAAGGTTTGATGGTGGGCCGATACTCTATCAGGAGTAAGCCCATTTGCCAGAAACCGCAATCAGAGCATGTGAAATACATACATGACGATTTCGAGCTTTGGCACTCTAAGTTTCTTAGGAGTTGAATATGAGCATATCTTCAAGGGAGAATACACTAGCTGCTTCCAAATGAAATATGTATGATGGTGAGTGGTTCCATATCATATATTCAAAAGGTAGCCATCTGCTTCTTTAGGAGCTTTAGATATAGGCTTTATAAAACCTTTACCTTTTTCCCCATTCAGAAACAAAGTTTTTCAAACTGTGCATTTCTTGAAAGTCAACACTCAAATTTCATCCAAAAGGAAAAGGTTTGATAGTGAGCCGATACTCTATCAGGAGTAAGCCCATTTGCCAGAAACCGCATTCAGAGCATGTGAAATACATACATGACGATTTCAAGCTTTGCCACTCTAAGTTTCTTAGGAGTTGAATATGAGCATATCTTCAAGAGAGAATACACTAGCTGCTTACAAATGAAATATGTATGATGGTGAGTGGTTCCATATCACATATTCAAAAGGTAGCCATCTGCTCCTTTAGGACCTTAGATATAGGCTTTATAAAACCTATAACTTTTCCCGCATTCAGAAACAAAGTTTTTCAAACTGTGCATTTCTTGAAAGTCAACACTCAAATTTCATCCAAAAGGAAAAGGTTTGATGGGGGGCCAATACTCTATCAGGGGTATGCCCATTTGCCAGAAACCGCATTCAGAGCTTGTGAAATAGATATATGACGATTTCAAGCTTTGGAACTCTAAGTTTCTTAGGAGTTGAAAATGAGCATATCTTCAAGAGAGAATACACTACCTGCTTCCAAATGAAATATGTATGATAGTGAGTGGTTCCAAATCATATATTCAAAAGGTAGCCATCTGCTCCTTTAGGAGCTTTAGATATAGGCTTTATGAAACCTTTAACTTTTTCCCCATTCAGAAACAAAGTTTTTCAAACTGTGCATTTCTTGAAAGTCAACACTCAAATTTCATCCAAAAGGAAAAGGTTTGATGGGGGGCCAATACTCTATCAGGGGTATGCCCATTTGCCAGAAACCGCATTCAGAGCTTGTGAAATAGATATATGACGATTTCACGCTTTGGAACTCTAAGTTTCTTAGGAGTTGAAAATGAGCATATCTTGAAAAGAAAATACACTAGCTGCTTCAAAATGAAATATGTATGATGGTGAGTGGTTCCATATCATATATTCAAAAGGTAGCCATCTGCTTCTTTAGGAGCTTTAGATATAGGCTTTATAAAACCTTTACCTTTTCCCGCATTCAGAAACAAAGTTTTTCAAACTGTGCGTTTCTTGAAAGTCAACACTTAAATTTCATCCCAAAGGAAAAGGTTTGATGGTGGGCCGATACTCTATCAGGGGTATGCCCATTTGCCAGAAACCGCATTCAGAGCTTGTGAAATAGATATAAGACGATTTCAAGCTTTGGCACTCTAAGTTTCTTAGGAGTTGAATATGAGCATATCTTGAAGAGAGAATACACTAGCTGCTTCCAAATGAAATATGTATGATGGTGAGTGGTTCCATATCATATATTCAAAAGGTAGCCATCTGCTCCTTTAGGAGCTTTAGATATAGGCTTTATAAAACCTTTAACTTTTCCCGTGTTCAGAAACAAAGTTTTTCAAACTGTGCGTTTCTTGAAAGTCAACACTAAATTTCATCCAAAAGGAAAAGGTTTGATGGGGGGCCAATACTCTATCAGGAGTAAGCCCATTTGCCAGAAACCGCATTCAGAGCATGTGAAATACATACATGACGATTTCGAGCTTTGGCACTCTAAGTTTCTTAGAAGTTGAATATGAGCATATCTTCAAGGGAGAATACACTAGCTGCTTCCAAATGAAATATGTATGATGGTGAGTGGTTCCATATCATATATTCAAAAGGTAGCCATCTGCTTTTTTAGGAGCTTTAGATATAGGCTTTATAAAACCTTTAACTTTTTCCCCATTCAGAAACAAAGTTTTTCAAACTGTGCATTTCTTGAAAGTCAACACTCAAATTTCATCCAAAAGGAAAAGGTTTGATAGTGAGCCGATACTCTATCAGGAGTAAGCCCATTTGCCAGAAACCGCATTCAGAGCATGTGAAATACATACATGACGATTTCAAGCTTTGCCACTCTAAGTTTCTTAGGAGTTGAATATGAGCATATCTTCAAGAGAGAATACACTAGCTGCTTGCAAATGAAATATGTATGATGGTGAGTGGTTCCATATCACATATTCAAAAGGTAGCCATCTGCTCCTTTAGGAGCTTTAGATATAGGCTTTATAAAACCTATAACTTTTCCCCCATTCAGAAACAAAGTTTTTCAAACTGTGCATTTCTTGAAAGTCAACACTCAAATTTCATCCGAAAGGAAAAGGTTTGATGGTGGGCCGATACTCAATCAGGAGTAAGCCCATTTGCCAGAAACCGCATTCAGAGCATGTGAAATACATACATGACGATTTCGAGCTTTGGCACTCTAAGTTTCTTAGGAGTTGAATATGAGCATATCTTCAAGAGAGAATACACTAGCTGCTTGCAAATGAAATATGTATGATGGTGAGTGGTTCCATATCATATATTCAAAAGGTAGCCATCTGCTCCTTTAGGAGCTTTAGATATAGGCTTTATAAAACCTTTAACTTTTTCCCCATTCAGAAACAAAGTTTTTCAAACTGTGCATTTCTTGAAAGTCAACACTCAAATTTCATCCAAAAGGAAAAGGTTTGATGGGGGGCCAATACTCTATCAGGGGTATGCCCATTTGCCAGAAACCGCATTCAGAGCTTGTGAAATAGATATATGACGATTTCAAGCTTTGGAACTCTAAGTTTCTTAGGAGTTGAAAATGAGCATATCTTGAAAAGAGAATACACTAGCTGCTTCAAAATGAAATATGTATGATGGTGAGTGGTTCCATATCACATATTCAAAAGGTAGCCATCTGCTCCTTTAGGAGCTTTAGATATAGGCTTTATAAAACCTATAACTTTTCCCCCATTCAGAAACAAAGTTTTTCAAACTGTGCATTTCTTGAAAGTCAACACTCAAATTTCATCCAAAAGGAAAAGGTTTGATGGGGGGCCAATACTCTATCAGGGGTATGCCCATTTGCCAGAAACCGCATTCAGAGCTTGTGAAATAGATATATGACGATTTCACGCTTTGGAACTCTAAGTTTCTTAGGAGTTGAAAATGAGCATATCTTGAAAAGAAAATACACTAGCTGCTTCAAAATGAAATATGTATGATGGTGAGTGGTTCCATATCATATATTCAAAAGGTAGCCATCTGCTTCTTTAGGAGCTTTAGATATAGGCTTTATAAAACCTTTACCTTTTCCCGCATTCAGAAACAAAGTTTTTCAAACTGTGCGTTTCTTGAAAGTCAACACTTAAATTTCATCCCAAAGGAAAAGGTTTGATGGTGGGCCGATACTCTATCAGGGGTATGCCCATTTGCCAGAAACCGCATTCAGAGCTTGTGAAATAGATATATGACGATTTCAAGCTTTGGCACTCTAAGTTTCTTAGGAGTTGAATATGAGCATATCTTGAAGAGAGAATACACTAGCTGCTTCCAAATGAAATATGTATGATGGTGAGTGGTTCCATATCATATATTCAAAAGGTAGCCATCTGCTCCTTTAGGAGCTTTAGATATAGGCTTTATAAAACCTTTAACTTTTCCCGTGTTCAGAAACAAAGTTTTTCAAACTGTGCGTTTCTTGAAAGTCAACACTAAATTTCATCCAAAAGGAAAAGGTTTGATGGGGGGCCAATACTCTATCAGGAGTAAGCCCATTTGCCAGAAACCGCATTCAGAGCATGTGAAATACATACATGACGATTTCGAGCTTTGGCACTCTAAGTTTCTTAGAAGTTGAATATGAGCATATCTTCAAGGGAGAATACACTAGCTGCTTCCAAATGAAATATGTATGATGGTGAGTGGTTCCATATCATATATTCAAAAGGTAGCCATCTGCTTTTTTAGGAGCTTTAGATATAGGCTTTATAAAACCTTTAACTTTTTCCCCATTCAGAAACAAAGTTTTTCAAACTGTGCATTTCTTGAAAGTCAACACTCAAATTTCATCCAAAAGGAAAAGGTTTGATAGTGAGCCGATACTCTATCAGGAGTAAGCCCATTTGCCAGAAACCGCATTCAGAGCATGTGAAATACATACATGACGATTTCAAGCTTTGCCACTCTAAGTTTCTTAGGAGTTGAATATGAGCATATCTTCAAGAGAGAATACACTAGCTGCTTGCAAATGAAATATGTATGATGGTGAGTGGTTCCATATCACATATTCAAAAGGTAGCCATCTGCTCCTTTAGGAGCTTTAGATATAGGCTTTATAAAACCTATAACTTTTCCCCCATTCAGAAACAAAGTTTTTCAAACCGTGCATTTCTTGAAAGTCAACACTCAAATTTCATCCGAAAGGAAAAGGTTTGATGGTGGGCCGATACTCAATCAGGAGTAAGCCCATTTGCCAGAAACCGCATTCAGAGCATGTGAAATACATACATGACGATTTCGAGCTTTGGCACTCTAAGTTTCTTAGGAGTTGAATATGAGCATATCTTCAAGAGAGAATACACTAGCTGCTTGCAAATGAAATATGTATGATGGTGAGTGGTTCCATATCACATATTCAAAAGGTAGCCATCTGCTCCTTTAGGAGCTTTAGATATAGGCTTTATAAAACCTATAACTTTTCCCCCATTCAGAAACAAAGTTTTTCAAACTGTGCATTTCTTGAAAGTCAACACTCAAATTTCATCCGAAAGGAAAAGGTTTGATGGTGGGCCGATACTCTATCAGGAGTAAGCCCATTTGCCAGAAACCGCATTCAGAGCATGTGAAATACATACATGACGATTTCGAGCTTTGGCACTCTAAGTTTCTTAGGAGTTGAATATGAGCATATCTTCAAGGGAGAATACACTAGCTGCTTCCAAATGAAATATGTATGATGGTGAGTGGTTCCATATCATATATTCAAAAGGTAGCCATCTGCTCCTTTAGGAGCTTTAGATATAGGCTTTATAAAACCTTTAACTTTTTCCCCATTCAGAAACAAAGTTTTTCAAACTGTGCATTTCTTGAAAGTCAACACTCAAATTTCATCCAAAAGGAAAAGGTTTGATGGTGGGCCGATACTCTATCAGGAGTAAGCCCATTTGCCAGAAACCGCATTCAGAACCTGTGAAATAGATATATGACGATTTCAAGCTTTGGAACTCTAAGTTTCTTAGGAGTTGAATATGAGCATATCTTCAAGAGAGAATACACTAGCTGCTTCCAAATGAAATATGTATGATGGTGAGTGGTTCCATATCACATATTCAAAAGGTAGCCATCTGCTCCTTTAGGAGCTTTAGATATAGGCTTTATAAAACTTATAACTTTTCCCCCATTCAGAAACAAAGTTTTTCAAACTGTGCATTTCTTGAAAGTCAACACTCAAATTTCATCCGAAAGGAAAAGGTTTGATGGTGGGCCGATACTCTATCAGGAGTAAGCCCATTTGCCAGAAACCGCATTCAGAGCATGTGAAATACATACATGACAATTTCAAGCTTTGGCACTCAAAGGTTTGAAGGTGGGCCGATACTCTATGAGGAGTAAGCCCATTTGCCAGAAACCGGATTCAGAACCTGTGAAATACATACATGACGATTTCGAGCTTTGGCACTCTAAGTTTCTTAGGAGTTGAATATGAGCATAACTTCAAGGGAGAATACACTAGCTGCTTCCAAATGAAATATGTATGATGGTGAGTGGTTCCATATCATATATTCAAAAGGTAGCCATCTGCTTTTTTAGGAGCTTTAGATATAGGCTTTATAAAACCTTTAACTTTTTCCCCATTCAGAAACAAAGTTTTTCAAACTGTGCATTTCTTGAAAGTCAACACTCAAATTTCATCCAAAAGGAAAAGGTTTGATAGTGAGCCGATACTCTATCAGGAGTAAGCCCATTTGCCAGAAACCGCATTCAGAGCATGTGAAATACATACATGACGATTTCAAGCTTTGCCACTCTAAGTTTCTTAGGAGTTGAATATGAGCATATCTTCAAGAGAGAATACACTAGCTGCTTGCAAATGAAATATG
Source organism: Conger conger (assembly GCF_963514075.1). Taxonomy (NCBI): domain Eukaryota; kingdom Metazoa; phylum Chordata; class Actinopteri; order Anguilliformes; family Congridae; genus Conger; species Conger conger. The sequence continues at coordinate 39,049,198 of NC_083761.1, forward strand.
TATGATGGTGAGTGGTTCCATATCACATATTCAAAAGGTAGCCATCTGCTCCTTTAGGAGCTTTAGATATAGGCTTTATAAAACCTATAACTTTTCCCCCATTCAGAAACAAAGTTTTTCAAACTGTGCATTTCTTGAAAGTCAACACTCAAATTTCATCCGAAAGGAAAAGGTTTGATGGTGGGCCGATACTCTATCAGGAGTAAGCCCATTTGCCAGAAACCGCATTCAGAGCATGTGAAATACATACATGACGATTTCGAGCTTTGGCACTCTAAGTTTCTTAGGAGTTGAATATGAGCATATCTTCAAGGGAGAATACACTAGCTGCTTCCAAATGAAATATGTATGATGGTGAGTGGTTCCATATCATATATTCAAAAGGTAGCCATCTGCTCCTTTAGGAGCTTTAGATATAGGCTTTATAAAACCTTTAACTTTTTCCCCATTCAGAAACAAAGTTTTTCAAACTGTGCATTTCTTGAAAGTCAACACTCAAATTTCATCCGAAAGGAAAAGGTTTGATGGTGGGCCGATACTCTATCAGGAGTAAGCCCATTTGCCAGAAACCGCAATCAGAGCATGTGAAATACATACATGACGATTTCGAGCTTTGGCACTCTAAGTTTCTTAGGAGTTGAATATGAGCATATCTTCAAGGGAGAATACACTAGCTGCTTCCAAATGAAATATGTATGATGGTGAGTGGTTCCATATCATATATTCAAAAGGTAGCCATCTGCTTCTTTAGGAGCTTTAGATATAGGCTTTATAAAACCTTTACCTTTTTCCCCATTCAGAAACAAAGTTTTTCAAACTGTGCATTTCTTGAAAGTCAACACTCAAATTTCATCCAAAAGGAAAAGGTTTGATAGTGAGCCGATACTCTATCAGGAGTAAGCCCATTTGCCAGAAACCGCATTCAGAGCATGTGAAATACATACATGACGATTTCAAGCTTTGCCACTCTAAGTTTCTTAGGAGTTGAATATGAGCATATCTTCAAGAGAGAATACACTAGCTGCTTGCAAATGAAATATGTATGATGGTGAGTGGTTCCATATCACATATTCAAAAGGTAGCCATCTGCTCCTTTAGGACCTTAGATATAGGCTTTATAAAACCTATAACTTTTCCCGCATTCAGAAACAAAGTTTTTCAAACTGTGCATTTCTTGAAAGTCAACACTCAAATTTCATCCAAAAGGAAAAGGTTTGATGGGGGGCCAATACTCTATCAGGGGTATGCCCATTTGCCAGAAACCGCATTCAGAGCTTGTGAAATAGATATATGACGATTTCAAGCTTTGGAACTCTAAGTTTCTTAGGAGTTGAAAATGAGCATATCTTCAAGAGAGAATACACTAGCTGCTTCAAAATGAAATATGTATGATGGTGAGTGGTTCCATATCATATATTCAAAAGGTAGCCATCTGCTTCTTTAGGAGCTTTAGATATAGGCTTTATAAAACCTTTACCTTTTCCCGCATTCAGAAACAAAGTTTTTCAAACTGTGCGTTTCTTGAAAGTCAACACTTAAATTTCATCCCAAAGGAAAAGGTTTGATGGTGGGCCGATACTCTATCAGGGGTATGCCCATTTGCCAGAAACCGCATTCAGAGCTTGTGAAATAGATATAAGACGATTTCAAGCTTTGGCACTCTAAGTTTCTTAGGAGTTGAATATGAGCATATCTTGAAGAGAGAATACACTAGCTGCTTCCAAATGAAATATGTATGATGGTGAGTGGTTCCATATCATATATTCAAAAGGTAGCCATCTGCTCCTTTAGGAGCTTTAGATATAGGCTTTATAAAACCTTTAACTTTTCCCGTGTTCAGAAACAAAGTTTTTCAAACTGTGCATTTCTTGAAAGTCAACACTCAAATTTCATCCGAAAGGAAAAGGTTTGATGGTGGGCCGATACTCTATCAGGAGTAAGCCCATTTGCCAGAAACCGCAATCAGAGCATGTGAAATACATACATGACGATTTCGAGCTTTGGCACTCTAAGTTTCTTAGGAGTTGAATATGAGCATATCTTCAAGAGAGAATACACTAGCTGCTTGCAAATGAAATATGTATGATGGTGAGTGGTTCCATATCACATATTCAAAAGGTAGCCATCTGCTCCTTTAGGACCTTAGATATAGGCTTTATAAAACCTATAACTTTTCCCGCATTCAGAAACAAAGTTTTTCAAACTGTGCATTTCTTGAAAGTCAACACTCAAATTTCATCCAAAAGGAAAAGGTTTGATGGGGGGCCAATACTCTATCAGGGGTATGCCCATTTGCCAGAAACCGCATTCAGAGCTTGTGAAATAGATATATGACGATTTCAAGCTTTGGAACTCTAAGTTTCTTAGGAGTTGAAAATGAGCATATCTTCAAGAGAGAATACACTACCTGCTTCCAAATGAAATATGTATGATAGTGAGTGGTTCCAAATCATATATTCAAAAGGTAGCCATCTGCTCCTTTAGGAGCTTTAGATATAGGCTTTATGAAACCTTTAACTTTTTCCCCATTCAGAAACAAAGTTTTTCAAACTGTGCATTTCTTGAAAGTCAACACTCAAATTTCATCCAAAAGGAAAAGGTTTGATGGGGGGCCAATACTCTATCAGGGGTATGCCCATTTGCCAGAAACCGCATTCAGAGCTTGTGAAATAGATATATGACGATTTCACGCTTTGGAACTCTAAGTTTCTTAGGAGTTGAAAATGAGCATATCTTGAAAAGAAAATACACTAGCTGCTTCAAAATGAAATATGTATGATGGTGAGTGGTTCCATATCATATATTCAAAAGGTAGCCATCTGCTTCATTAGGAGCTTTAGATATAGGCTTTATAAAACCTTTACCTTTTCCCGCATTCAGAAACAAAGTTTTTCAAACTGTGCGTTTCTTGAAAGTCAACACTTAAATTTCATCCCAAAGGAAAAGGTTTGATGGTGGGCCGATACTCTATCAGGGGTATGCCCATTTGCCAGAAACCGCATTCAGAGCTTGTGAAATAGATATAAGACGATTTCAAGCTTTGGCACTCTAAGTTTCTTAGGAGTTGAATATGAGCATATCTTGAAGAGAGAATACACTAGCTGCTTCCAAATGAAATATGTATGATGGTGAGTGGTTCCATATCATATATTCAAAAGGTAGCCATCTGCTCCTTTAGGAGCTTTAGATATAGGCTTTATAAAACCTTTAACTTTTCCCGTGTTCAGAAACAAAGTTTTTCAAACTGTGCGTTTCTTGAAAGTCAACACTAAATTTCATCCAAAAGGAAAAGGTTTGATGGGGGGCCAATACTCTATCAGGAGTAAGCCCATTTGCCAGAAACCGCATTCAGAGCATGTGAAATACATACATGACGATTTCGAGCTTTGGCACTCTAAGTTTCTTAGAAGTTGAATATGAGCATATCTTCAAGGGAGAATACACTAGCTGCTTCCAAATGAAATATGTATGATGGTGAGTGGTTCCATATCATATATTCAAAAGGTAGCCATCTGCTTTTTTAGGAGCTTTAGATATAGGCTTTATAAAACCTTTAACTTTTTCCCCATTCAGAAACAAAGTTTTTCAAACTGTGCATTTCTTGAAAGTCAACACTCAAATTTCATCCAAAAGGAAAAGGTTTGATAGTGAGCCGATACTCTATCAGGAGTAAGCCCATTTGCCAGAAACCGCATTCAGAGCATGTGAAATACATACATGACGATTTCAAGCTTTGCCACTCTAAGTTTCTTAGGAGTTGAATATGAGCATATCTTCAAGAGAGAATACACTAGCTGCTTGCAAATGAAATATGTATGATGGTGAGTGGTTCCATATCACATATTCAAAAGGTAGCCATCTGCTCCTTTAGGAGCTTTAGATATAGGCTTTATAAAACCTATAACTTTTCCCCCATTCAGAAACAAAGTTTTTCAAACTGTGCATTTCTTGAAAGTCAACACTCAAATTTCATCCGAAAGGAAAAGGTTTGATGGTGGGCCGATACTCAATCAGGAGTAAGCCCATTTGCCAGAAACCGCATTCAGAGCATGTGAAATACATACATGACGATTTCGAGCTTTGGCACTCTAAGTTTCTTAGGAGTTGAATATGAGCATATCTTCAAGAGAGAATACACTAGCTGCTTGCAAATGAAATATGTATGATGGTGAGTGGTTCCATATCACATATTCAAAAGGTAGCCATCTGCTCCTTTAGGAGCTTTAGATATAGGCTTTATAAAACCTATAACTTTTCCCCCATTCAGAAACAAAGTTTTTCAAACTGTGCATTTCTTGAAAGTCAACACTCAAATTTCATCCGAAAGGAAAAGGTTTGATGGTGGGCCGATACTCTATCAGGAGTAAGCCCATTTGCCAGAAACCGCATTCAGAGCATGTGAAATACATACATGACGATTTCGAGCTTTGGCACTCTAAGTTTCTTAGGAGTTGAATATTAGCATATCTTCAAGGGAGAATACACTAGCTGCTTCCAAATGAAATATGTATGATGGTGAGTGGTTCCATATCATATATTCAAAAGGTAGCCATCTGCTCCTTTAGGAGCTTTAGATATAGGCTTTATAAAACCTTTAACTTTTTCCCCATTCAGAAACAAAGTTTTTCAAACTGTGCATTTCTTGAAAGTCAACACTCAAATTTCATCCAAAAGGAAAAGGTTTGATGGTGGGCCGATACTCTATCAGGAGTAAGCCCATTTGCCAGAAACCGCATTCAGAACCTGTGAAATAGATATATGACGATTTCAAGCTTTGCCACTCTAAGTTTCTTAGGAGTTGAATATGAGCATATCTTCAAGAGAGAATACACTAGCTGCTTCCAAATGAAATATGTATGATGGTGAGTGGTTCCATATCACATATTCAAAAGGTAGCCATCTGCTCCTTTAGGAGCTTTAGATATAGGCTTTATAAAACTTATAACTTTTCCCCCATTCAGAAACAAAGTTTTTCAAACTGTGCATTTCTTGAAAGTCAACACTCAAATTTCATCCGAAAGGAAAAGGTTTGATGGTGGGCCGATACTCTATCAGGAGTAAGCCCATTTGCCAGAAACCGCAATCAGAGCATGTGAAATACATACATGACGATTTCGAGCTTTGGCACTCTAAGTTTCTTAGGAGTTGAATATGAGCATATCTTCAAGGGAGAATACACTAGCTGCTTCCAAATGAAATATGTATGATGGTGAGTGGTTCCATATCATATATTCAAAAGGTAGCCATCTGCTTCTTTAGGAGCTTTAGATATAGGCTTTATAAAACCTTTACCTTTTTCCCCATTCAGAAACAAAGTTTTTCAAACTGTGCATTTCTTGAAGGTCAACACTCAAATTTCATCCAAAAGGAAAAGGTTTGATAGTGAGCCGATACTCTATCAGGAGTAAGCCCATTTGCCAGAAACCGCATTCAGAGCATGTGAAATACATACATGACGATTTCAAGCTTTGCCACTCTAAGTTTCTTAGGAGTTGAATATGAGCATATCTTCAAGAGAGAATACACTAGCTGCTTGCAAATGAAATATGTATGATGGTGAGTGGTTCCATATCACATATTCAAAAGGTAGCCATCTGCTCCTTTAGGACCTTAGATATAGGCTTTATAAAACCTATAACTTTTCCCGCATTCAGAAACAAAGTTTTTCAAACTGTGCATTTCTTGAAAGTCAACACTCAAATTTCATCCAAAAGGAAAAGGTTTGATGGGGGGCCAATACTCTATCAGGGGTATGCCCATTTGCCAGAAACCGCATTCAGAGCTTGTGAAATAGATATATGACGATTTCAAGCTTTGGAACTCTAAGTTTCTTTGGAGTTGAAAATGAGCATATCTTCAAGAGAGAATACACTACCTGCTTCCAAATGAAATATGTATGATAGTGAGTGGTTCCAAATCATATATTCAAAAGGTAGCCATCTGCTCCTTTAGGAGCTTTAGATATAGGCTTTATAAAACCTATAACTTTTTCCCCATTCAGAAACAAAGTTTTTCAAACTGTGCATTTCTTGAAAGTCAACACTCAAATTTCATCCAAAAGGAAAAGGTTTGATGGGGGGCCAATACTCTATCAGGGGTATGCCCATTTGCCAGAAACCGCATTCAGAGCTTGTGAAATAGATATATGACGATTTCAAGCTTTGGAACTCTAAGTTTCTTAGGAGTTGAAAATGAGCATATCTTCAAGAGAGAATACACTACCTGCTTCCAAATGAAATATGTATGATAGTGAGTGGTTCCAAATCATATATTCAAAAGGTAGCCATCTGCTCCTTTAGGAGCTTTAGATATAGGCTTTATGAAACCTTTAACTTTTTCCCCATTCAGAAACAAAGTTTTTCAAACTGTGCATTTCTTGAAAGTCAACACTCAAATTTCATCCAAAAGGAAAAGGTTTGATGGGGGGCCAATACTCTATCAGGGGTATGCCCATTTGCCAGAAACCGCATTCAGAGCTTGTGAAATAGATATATGACGATTTCAAGCTTTGGAACTCTAAGTTTCTTAGCAGTTGAAAATGAGCATATCTTCAAGAGAGAATACACTACCTGCTTCCAAATGAAATATGTATGATAGTGAGTGGTTCCAAATCATATATTCAAAAGGTAGCCATCTGCTCCTTTAGGAGCTTTAGATATAGGCTTTATGAAACCTTTACCTTTTCCCGCATTCAGAAACAAAGTTTTTCAAACTGTGCGTTTCTTGAAAGTCAACACTTAAATTTCATCCCAAAGGAAAAGGTTTGATGGTGGGCCAATACTCTATCAGGGGTATGCCCATTTGCCAGAAACCGCATTCAGAGCTTGTGAAATAGATATAAGACGATTTCAAGCTTTGGCACTCTAAGTTTCTTAGGAGTTGAATATGAGCATATCTTGAAGAGAGAATACACTAGCTGCTTCCAAATGAAATATGTATGATGGTGAGTGGTTCCATATCATATATTCAAAAGGTAGCCATCTGCTCCTTTAGGAGCTTTAGATATAGGCTTTATAAAACCTTTAACTTTTCCCGTGTTCAGAAACAAAGTTTTTCAAACTGTGCGTTTCTTGAAAGTCAACACTAAATTTCATCCAAAAGGAAAAGGTTTGATGGGGGGCCAATACTCTATCAGGAGTAAGCCCATTTGCCAGAAACCGCATTCAGAGCATGTGAAATACATACATGACGATTTCGAGCTTTGGCACTCTAAGTTTCTTAGAAGTTGAATATGAGCATATCTTCAAGGGAGAATACACTAGCTGCTTCCAAATGAAATATGTATGATGGTGAGTGGTTCCATATCATATATTCAAAAGGTAGCCATCTGCTTTTTTAGGAGCTTTAGATATAGGCTTTATAAAACCTTTAACTTTTTCCCCATTCAGAAACAAAGTTTTTCAAACTGTGCATTTCTTGAAAGTCAACACTCAAATTTCATCCAAAAGGAAAAGGTTTGATAGTGAGCCGATACTCTATCAGGAGTAAGCCCATTTGCCAGAAACCGCATTCAGAGCATGTGAAATACATACATGACGATTTCAAGCTTTGCCACTCTAAGTTTCTTAGGAGTGGAATATGAGCATATCTTCAAGAGAGAATACACTAGCTGCTTGCAAATGAAATATGTATGATGGTGAGTGGTTCCATATCACATATTCAAAAGGTAGCCATCTGCTCCTTTAGGAGCTTTAGATATAGGCTTTATAAAACCTATAACTTTTCCCCCATTCAGAAACAAAGTTTTTCAAACTGTGCATTTCTTGAAAGTCAACACTCAAATTTCATCCGAAAGGAAAAGGTTTGATGGTGGGCCGATACTCAATCAGGAGTAAGCCCATTTGCCAGAAACCGCATTCAGAGCATGTGAAATACATACATGACGATTTCGAGCTTTGGCACTCTAAGTTTCTTAGGAGTTGAATATGAGCATATCTTCAAGAGAGAATACACTAGCTGCTTGCAAATGAAATATGTATGATGGTGAGTGGTTCCATATCACATATTCAAAAGGTAGCCATCTGCTCCTTTAGGAGCTTTAGATATAGGCTTTATAAAACCTATAACTTTTCCCCCATTCAGAAACAAAGTTTTTCAAACTGTGCATTTCTTGAAAGTCAACACTCAAATTTCATCCGAAAGGAAAAGGTTTGATGGTGGGCCGATACTCTATCAGGAGTAAGCCCATTTGCCAGAAACCGCATTCAGAGCATGTGAAATACATACATGACGATTTCGAGCTTTGGCACTCTAAGTTTCTTAGGAGTTGAATATGAGCATATCTTCAAGGGAGAATACACTAGCTGCTTCCAAATGAAATATGTATGATGGTGAGTGGTTCCATATCATATATTCAAAAGGTAGCCATCTGCTCCTTTAGGAGCTTTAGATATAGGCTTTATAAAACCTTTAACTTTTTCCCCATTCAGAAACAAAGTTTTTCAAACTGTGCATTTCTTGAAAGTCAACACTCAAATTTCATCCAAAAGGAAAAGGTTTGATGGTGGGCCGATACTCTATCAGGAGTAAGCCCATTTGCCAGAAACCGCATTCAGAACCTGTGAAATAGATATATGACGATTTCAAGCTTTGCCACTCTAAGTTTCTTAGGAGTTGAATATGAGCATATCTTCAAGAGAGAATACACTAGCTGCTTCCAAATGAAATATGTATGATGGTGAGTGGTTCCATATCACATATTCAAAAGGTAGCCATCTGCTCCTTTAGGAGCTTTAGATATAGGCTTTATAAAACTTATAACTTTTCCCCCATTCAGAAACAAAGTTTTTCAAACTGTGCATTTCTTGAAAGTCAACACTCAAATTTCATCCGAAAGGAAAAGGTTTGATGGTGGGCCGATACTCTATCAGGAGTAAGCCCATTTGCCAGAAACCGCAATCAGAGCATGTGAAATACATACATGACGATTTCGAGCTTTGGCACTCTAAGTTTCTTAGGAGTTGAATATGAGCATATCTTCAAGGGAGAATACACTAGCTGCTTCCAAATGAAATATGTATGATGGTGAGTGGTTCCATATCATATATTCAAAAGGTAGCCATCTGCTTCTTTAGGAGCTTTAGATATAGGCTTTATAAAACCTTTACCTTTTTCCCCATTCAGAAACAAAGTTTTTCAAACTGTGCATTTCTTGAAAGTCAACACTCAAATTTCATCCAAAAGGAAAAGGTTTGATAGTGAGCCGATACTCTATCAGGAGTAAGCCCATTTGCCAGAAACCGCATTCAGAGCATGTGAAATACATACATGACGATTTCAAGCTTTGCCACTCTAAGTTTCTTAGGAGTTGAATATGAGCATATCTTCAAGAGAGAATACACTAGCTGCTTGCAAATGAAATATGTATGATGGTGAGTGGTTCCATATCACATATTCAAAAGGTAGCCATCTGCTCCTTTAGGACCTTAGATATAGGCTTTATAAAACCTATAACTTTTCCCGCATTCAGAAACAAAGTTTTTCAAACTGTGCATTTCTTGAAAGTCAACACTCAAATTTCATCCAAAAGGAAAAGGTTTGATGGGGGGCCAATACTCTATCAGGGGTATGCCCATTTGCCAGAAACCGCATTCAGAGCTTGTGAAATAGATATATGACGATTTCAAGCTTTGGAACTCTAAGTTTCTTAGGAGTTGAAAATGAGCATATCTTCAAGAGAGAATACACTACCTGCTTCCAAATGAAATATGTATGATAGTGAGTGGTTCCAAATCATATATTCAAAAGGTAGCCATCTGCTCCTTTAGGAGCTTTAGATATAGGCTTTATGAAACCTTTAACTTTTTCCCCATTCAGAAACAAAGTTTTTCAAACTGTGCATTTCTTGAAAGTCAACACTCAAATTTCATCCAAAAGGAAAAGGTTTGATGGGGGGCCAATACTCTATCAGGGGTATGCCCATTTGCCAGAAACCGCATTCAGAGCTTGTGAAATAGATATATGACGATTTCACGCTTTGGAACTCTAAGTTTCTTAGGAGTTGAAAATGAGCATATCTTGAAAAGAAAATACACTAGCTGCTTCAAAATGAAATATGTATGATGGTGAGTGGTTCCATATCATATATTCAAAAGGTAGCCATCTGCTTCTTTAGGAGCTTTAGATATAGGCTTTATAAAACCTTTACCTTTTCCCGCATTCAGAAACAAAGTTTTTCAAACTGTGCGTTTCTTGAAAGTCAACACTTAAATTTCATCCCAAAGGAAAAGGTTTGATGGTGGGCCGATACTCTATCAGGGGTATGCCCATTTGCCAGAAACCGCATTCAGAGCTTGTGAAATAGATATAAGACGATTTTAAGCTTTGGCACTCTAAGTTTCTTAGGAGTTGAATATGAGCATATCTTGAAGAGAGAATACACTAGCTGCTTCCAAATGAAATATGTATGATGGTGAGTGGTTCCATATCATATATTCAAAAGGTAGCCATCTGCTCCTTTAGGAGCTTTAGATATAGGCTTTATAAAACCTTTAACTTTTCCCGTGTTCAGAAACAAAGTTTTTCAAACTGTGCGTTTCTTGAAAGTCAACACTAAATTTCATCCAAAAGGAAAAGGTTTGATGGGGGGCCAATACTCTATCAGGAGTAAGCCCATTTGCCAGAAACCGCATTCAGAGCATGTGAAATACATACATGACGATTTCGAGCTTTGGCACTCTAAGTTTCTTAGAAGTTGAATATGAGCATATCTTCAAGGGAGAATACACTAGCTGCTTCCAAATGAAATATGTATGATGGTGAGTGGTTCCATATCATATATTCAAAAGGTAGCCATCTGCTTTTTTAGGAGCTTTAGATATAGGCTTTATAAAACCTTTAACTTTTTCCCCATTCAGAAACAAAGTTTTTCAAACTGTGCATTTCTTGAAAGTCAACACTCAAATTTCATCCAAAAGGAAAAGGTTTGATAGTGAGCCGATACTCTATCAGGAGTAAGCCCATTTGCCAGAAACCGCATTCAGAGCATGTGAAATACATACATGACGATTTCAAGCTTTGCCACTCTAAGTTTCTTAGGAGTTGAATATGAGCATATCTTCAAGAGAGAATACACTAGCTGCTTGCAAATGAAATATGTATGATGGTGAGTGGTTCCATATCACATATTCAAAAGGTAGCCATCTGCTCCTTTAGGAGCTTTAGATATAGGCTTTATAAAACCTATAACTTTTCCCCCATTCAGAAACAAAGTTTTTCAAACTGTGCATTTCTTGAAAGTCAACACTCAAATTTCATCCGAAAGGAAAAGGTTTGATGGTGGGCCGATACTCAATCAGGAGTAAGCCCATTTGCCAGAAACCGCATTCAGAGCATGTGAAATACATACATGACGATTTCGAGCTTTGGCACTCTAAGTTTCTTAGGAGTTGAATATGAGCATATCTTCAAGAGAGAATACACTAGCTGCTTGCAAATGAAATATGTATGATGGTGAGTGGTTCCATATCATATATTCAAAAGGTAGCCATCTGCTCCTTTAGGAGCTTTAGATATAGGCTTTATAAAACCTTTAACTTTTTCCCCATTCAGAAACAAAGTTTTTCAAACTGTGCATTTCTTGAAAGTCAACACTCAAATTTCATTAAAAAGGAAAAGGTTTGATGGTGGGCCGATACTCTATCAGGAGTAAGCCCATTTGCCAGAAACCGCATTCAGAGCATGTGAAATACATACATGACAATTTCAAGCTTTGGCACTCAAAGGTTTGAAGGTGGGCCGATACTCTATGAGGAGTAAGCCCATTTGCCAGAAACCGGATTCAGAACCTGTGAAATACATACATGACGATTTCGAGCTTTGGCACTCTAAGTTTCTTAGGAGTTGAATATGAGCATAACTTCAAGGGAGAATACACTAGCTGCTTCCAAATGAAATATGTATGATGGTGAGTGGTTCCATATCATATATTCAAAAGGTAGCCATCTGCTTTTTTAGGAGCTTTAGATATAGGCTTTATAAAACCTTTAACTTTTTCCCCATTCAGAAACAAAGTTTTTCAAACTGTGCATTTCTTGAAAGTCAACACTCAAATTTCATCCAAAAGGAAAAGGTTTGATAGTGAGCCGATACTCTATCAGGAGTAAGCCCATTTGCCAGAAACCGCATTCAGAGCATGTGAAATACATACATGACGATTTCAAGCTTTGCCACTCTAAGTTTCTTAGGAGTTGAATATGAGCATATCTTCAAGAGAGAATACACTAGCTGCTTGCAAATGAAATATGTATGATGGTGAGTGGTTCCATATCACATATTCAAAAGGTAGCCATCTGCTCCTTTAGGAGCTTTAGATATAGGCTTTATAAAACCTATAACTTTTCCCCCATTCAGAAACAAAGTTTTTCAAACTGTGCATTTCTTGAAAGTCAACACTCAAATTTCATCCGAAAGGAAAAGGTTTGATGGTGGGCCGATACTCTATCAGGAGTAAGCCCATTTGCCAGAAACCGCATTCAGAGCATGTGAAATACATACATGACGATTTCGAGCTTTGGCACTCTAAGTTTCTTAGGAGTTGAATATGAGCATATCTTCAAGGGAGAATACACTAGCTGCTTCCAAATGAAATATGTATGATGGTGAGTGGTTCCATATCATATATTCAAAAGGTAGCCATCTGCTCCTTTAGGAGCTTTAGATATAGGCTTTATAAAACCTTTAACTTTTTCCCCATTCAGAAACAAAGTTTTTCAAACTGTGCATTTCTTGAAAGTCAACACTCAAATTTCATCCAAAAGGAAAAGGTTTGATGGTGGGCCGATACTCTATCAGGAGTAAGCCCATTTGCCAGAAACCGCATTCAGAACCTGTGAAATAGATATATGACGATTTCAAGCTTTGCCACTCTAAGTTTCTTAGGAGTTGAATATGAGCATATCTTCAAGAGAGAATACACTAGCTGCTTCCAAATGAAATATGTATGATGGTGAGTGGTTCCATATCACATATTCAAAAGGTAGCCATCTGCTCCTTTAGGAGCTTTAGATATAGGCTTTATAAAACTTATAACTTTTCCCCCATTCAGAAACAAAGTTTTTCAAACTGTGCATTTCTTGAAAGTCAACACTCAAATTTCATCCGAAAGGAAAAGGTTTGATGGTGGGCCGATACTCTATCAGGAGTAAGCCCATTTGCCAGAAACCGCAATCAGAGCATGTGAAATACATACATGACGATTTCGAGCTTTGGCACTCTAAGTTTCTTAGGAGTTGAATATGAGCATATCTTCAAGGGAGAATACACTAGCTGCTTCCAAATGAAATATGTATGATGGTGAGTGGTTCCATATCATATATTCAAAAGGTAGCCATCTGCTTCTTTAGGAGCTTTAGATATAGGCTTTATAAAACCTTTACCTTTTTCCCCATTCAGAAACAAAGTTTTTCAAACTGTGCATTTCTTGAAAGTCAACACTCAAATTTCATCCAAAAGGAAAAGGTTTGATAGTGAGCCGATACTCTATCAGGAGTAAGCCCATTTGCCAGAAACCGCATTCAGAGCATGTGAAATACATACATGACGATTTCAAGCTTTGCCACTCTAAGTTTCTTAGGAGTTGAATATGAGCATATCTTCAAGAGAGAATACACTAGCTGCTTGCAAATGAAATATGTATGATGGTGAGTGGTTCCATATCACATATTCAAAAGGTAGCCATCTGCTCCTTTAGGACCTTAGATATAGGCTTTATAAAACCTATAACTTTTCCCGCATTCAGAAACAAAGTTTTTCAAACTGTGCATTTCTTGAAAGTCAACACTCAAATTTCATCCAAAAGGAAAAGGTTTGATGGGGGGCCAATACTCTATCAGGGGTATGCCCATTTGCCAGAAACCACATTCAGAGCTTGTGAAATAGATATATGACGATTTCAAGCTTTGGAACTCTAAGTTTCTTAGGAGTTGAAAATGAGCATATCTTCAAGAGAGAATACACTACCTGCTTCCAAATGAAATATGTATGATAGTGAGTGGTTCCAAATCATATATTCAAAAGGTAGCCATCTGCTCCTTTAGGAGCTTTAGATATAGGCTTTATGAAACCTTTAACTTTTTCCCCATTCAGAAACAAAGTTTTTCAAACTGTGCATTTCTTGAAAGTCAACACTCAAATTTCATCCAAAAGGAAAAGGTTTGATGGGGGGCCAATACTCTATCAGGGGTATGCCCATTTGCCAGAAACCGCATTCAGAGCTTGTGAAATAGATATATGACGATTTCACGCTTTGGAACTCTAAGTTTCTTAGGAGTTGAAAATGAGCATATCTTGAAAAGAAAATACACTAGCTGCTTCAAAATGAAATATGTATGATGGTGAGTGGTTCCATATCATATATTCAAAAGGTAGCCATCTGCTTCTTTAGGAGCTTTAGATATAGGCTTTATAAAACCTTTACCTTTTCCCGCATTCAGAAACAAAGTTTTTCAAACTGTGCGTTTCTTGAAAGTCAACACTTAAATTTCATCCCAAAGGAAAAGGTTTGATGGTGGGCCGATACTCTATCAGGGGTATGCCCATTTGCCAGAAACCGCATTCAGAGCTTGTGAAATAGATATAAGACGATTTCAAGCTTTGGCACTCTAAGTTTCTTAGGAGTTGAATATGAGCATATCTTGAAGAGAGAATACACTAGCTGCTTCCAAATGAAATATGTATGATGGTGAGTGGTTCCATATCATATATTCAAAAGGTAGCCATCTGCTCCTTTAGGAGCTTTAGATATAGGCTTTATAAAACCTTTAACTTTTCCCGTGTTCAGAAACAAAGTTTTTCAAACTGTGCGTTTCTTGAAAGTCAACACTAAATTTCATCCAAAAGGAAAAGGTTTGATGGGGGGCCAATACTCTATCAGGAGTAAGCCCATTTGCCAGAAACCGCATTCAGAGCATGTGAAATACATACATGACGATTTCGAGCTTTGGCACTCTAAGTTTCTTAGGAGTTGAATATGAGCATAACTTCAAGGGAGAATACACTAGCTGCTTCCAAATGAAATATGTATGATGGTGAGTGGTTCCATATCATATATTCAAAAGGTAGCCATCTGCTTTTTTAGGAGCTTTAGATATAGGCTTTATAAAACCTTTAACTTTTTCCCCATTCAGAAACAAAGTTTTTCAAACTGTGCATTTCTTGAAAGTCAACACTCAAATTTCATCCAAAAGGAAAAGGTTTGATAGTGAGCCGAAACTCTATCAGGAGTAAGCCCATTTGCCAGAAACCGCATTCAGAGCATGTGAAATACATACATGACGATTTCAAGCTTTGCCACTCTAAGTTTCTTAGGAGTTGAATATGAGCATATCTTCAAGAGAGAATACACTAGCTGCTTGCAAATGAAATATGTATGATGGTGAGTGGTTCCATATCACATATTCAAAAGGTAGCCATCTGCTCCTTTAGGAGCTTTAGATATAGGCTTTATAAAACCTATAACTTTTCCCCCATTCAGAAACAAAGTTTTTCAAACTGTGCATTTCTTGAAAGTCAACACTCAAATTTCATCCGAAAGGAAAAGGTTTGATGGTGGGCCGATACTCAATCAGGAGTAAGCCCATTTGCCAGAAACCGCATTCAGAGCATGTGAAATACATACATGACGATTTCGAGCTTTGGCACTCTAAGTTTCTTAGGAGTTGAATATGAGCATATCTTCAAGAGAGAATACACTAGCTGCTTGCAAATGAAATATGTATGATGGTGAGTGGTTCCATATCACATATTCAAAAGGTAGCCATCTGCTCCTTTAGGAGCTTTAGATATAGGCTTTATAAAACCTATAACTTTTCCCCCATTCAGAAACAAAGTTTTTCAAACTGTGCATTTCTTGAAAGTCAACACTCAAATTTCATCCGAAAGGAAAAGGTTTGATGGTGGGCCGATACTCTATCAGGAGTAAGCCCATTTGCCAGAAACCGCATTCAGAGCATGTGAAATACATACATGACGATTTCGAGCTTTGGCACTCTAAGTTTCTTAGGAGTTGAATATGAGCATATCTTCAAGGGAGAATACACTAGCTGCTTCCAAATGAAATATGTATGATGGTGAGTGGTTCCATATCATATATTCAAAAGGTAGCCATCTGCTCCTTTAGGAGCTTTAGATATAGGCTTTATAAAACCTTTAACTTTTTCCCCATTCAGAAACAAAGTTTTTCAAACTGTGCATTTCTTGAAAGTCAACACTCAAATTTCATCCAAAAGGAAAAGGTTTGATGGTGGGCCGATACTCTATCAGGAGTAAGCCCATTTGCCAGAAACCGCATTCAGAACCTGTGAAATAGATATATGACGATTTCAAGCTTTGCCACTCTAAGTTTCTTAGGAGTTGAATATGAGCATATCTTCAAGAGAGAATACACTAGCTGCTTCCAAATGAAATATGTATGATGGTGAGTGGTTCCATATCACATATTCAAAAGGTAGCCATCTGCTCCTTTAGGAGCTTTAGATATAGGCTTTATAAAACTTATAACTTTTCCCCCATTCAGAAACAAAGTTTTTCAAACTGTGCATTTCTTGAAAGTCAACACTCAAATTTCATCCGAAAGGAAAAGGTTTGATGGTGGGCCGATACTCTATCAGGAGTAAGCCCATTTGCCAGAAACCGCAATCAGAGCATGTGAAATACATACATGACGATTTCGAGCTTTGGCACTCTAAGTTTCTTAGGAGTTGAATATGAGCATATCTTCAAGGGAGAATACACTAGCTGCTTCCAAATGAAATATGTATGATGGTGAGTGGTTCCATATCATATATTCAAAAGGTAGCCATCTGCTTCTTTAGGAGCTTTAGATATAGGCTTTATAAAACCTTTACCTTTTTCCCCATTCAGAAACAAAGTTTTTCAAACTGTGCATTTCTTGAAAGTCAACACTCAAATTTCATCCAAAAGGAAAAGGTTTGATGGGGGGCCAATACTCTATCAGGGGTATGCCCATTTGCCAGAAACCGCATTCAGAGCTTGTGAAATAGATATATGACGATTTCAAGCTTTGGAACTCTAAGTTTCTTAGGAGTTGAAAATGAGCATATCTTCAAGAGAGAATACACTACCTGCTTCCAAATGAAATATGTATGATAGTGAGTGGTTCCAAATCATATATTCAAAAGGTAGCCATCTGCTCCTTTAGGAGCTTTAGATATAGGCTTTATGAAACCTTTAACTTTTTCCCCATTCAGAAACAAAGTTTTTCAAACTGTGCATTTCTTGAAAGTCAACACTCAAATTTCATCCAAAAGGAAAAGGTTTGATGGGGGGCCAATACTCTATCAGGGGTATGCCCATTTGCCAGAAACCGCATTCAGAGCTTGTGAAATAGATATATGACGATTTCACGCTTTGGAACTCTAAGTTTCTTAGGAGTTGAAAATGAGCATATCTTGAAAAGAAAATAAACTAGCTGCTTCAAAATGAAATATGTATGATGGTGAGTGGTTCCATATCATATATTCAAAAGGTAGCCATCTGCTTCTTTAGGAGCTTTAGATATAGGCTTTATAAAACCTTTACCTTTTCCCGCATTCAGAAACAAAGTTTTTCAAACTGTGCGTTTCTTGAAAGTCAACACTTAAATTTCATCAAAAAGGAAAAGGTTTGATGGTGGGCCGATACTCTATCAGGAGTAAGCCCATTTGCCAGAAACCGCATTCAGAACCAGTGAAATAGATATATGACGATTTCAAGCTTTGGAACTCTAAGTTTCTTAGGAGTTGAATATGAGCATTTCTTCAAGGGAGAATACACTAGCTGCTTCCAAATGAAATATGTATGATGGTGAGTGGTTCCATATCATATATTCAAAAGGTAGCCATCTGCTCCTTTAGGAGCTTTAGATATAGGCTTTATGAAACCTTTAACTTTTTCCCCATTCAGAAACAAAGTTTTTCAAACTGTGCATTTCTTGAAAGTCAACACTCAAATTTCATCCAAAAGGAAAAGGTTTGATGGGGGGCCAATACTCTATCAGGGGTATGCCCATTTGCCAGATACCGCATTCAGAGCTTGTGAAATAGATATATGACGATTTCAAGCTTTGGAACTCTAAGTTTCTTAGGAGTTGAATATGAGCATATCTTCAAGGGAGAATACACTAGCTGCTTCCAAATGAAATATGTATGATGGTGAGTGGTTCCATATCACATATTGAAAAGGTAGCCATCTGCTCCTTTAGGAGCTATAGATATAGGCTTTATAAAACCTTTACCTTTTCCCGCATTCAGAAACAAAGTTTTTCAAACTGTGCATTTCATGAAAGACAACACTCAAATTTCATCCGAAAGGAAAAGGTTTGATGGTGGGCCGATACTCTATCAGGAGTAAGCCCATTTGCCAGAAACCGCATTCAGAACCAGTGAAATAGATATATGACGATTTCAAGCTTTGGAACTCTAAGTTTCTTAGGAGTTGAATATGAGCATATCTTGAAAAGAGAATACACTAGCTGCTTCAAAATGAAATATGTATGATGGTGAGTGGTTCCATATCATATATTCAAAAGGTAGCCATCTGCTCCTTTAGGAGCTTTAGATATAGGCTTTATAAAACCTATAACTTTTCCCGCATTCTGAAACAAAGTTTTTCAAACTGTGCGTTTCTTGAAAGTCAACACTCAAATTTCATCCAAAAGGAAAAGGTTTGATAGTGGGCCGATACTCTATCAGGAGTAAGCCCATTTGCCAGAAACCGCATTCAGAGCATGTGAAATACATACATGACGATTTTTAGCTTTGCCACTCTAAGTTTCTTAGGAGTTGAACATGAGCATATCTTCAAGGGAGAATACACTAGCTGCTTCCAAATGAAATATGTATGATGGTGAGTGGTTCCATATCATATATTCAAAAGGTAGCCATCTGCTCCTTTAGGAGCTTTAGATATAGGCTTTATGAAACCTTTAACTTTTTCCCCATTCAGAAACAAAGTTTTTCAAACTGTGCATTTCTTGAAAGTCAGCACTCAAATTTCATCCGAAAGGAAAAGGTTCGATGGTGGGCCGATACTCTATCAGGAGTAAGCCCATTTGCCAGAAACCGCATTCAGAACCAGTGAAATAGATATATGACGATTTCAAGCTTTGGAACTCTAAGTTTCTTAGGAGTTGAATATGAGCATATCTTGAAAAGAGAATACACTAGCTGCTTCAAAATGAAATATGTATGATGGTGAGTGGTTCCATATCATATATTCAAAAGGTAGCCATCTGCTCCTTTAGGAGCTTTAGATATAGGCTTTATAAAACCTTTACCTTTTCACGCATTCTGAAACAAAGTTTTTCAAACTGTGCATTTCTTGAAAGTCAACACTCAAATTTCATCCGAAAGGAAAAGGTTTGATGGTGGGCCGATACTCTATCAGGAGTAAGCCCATTTGCCAGAAACCGCATTCAGAACCAGTGAAATAGATATATGACGATTTCAAGCCTTTGAACTCTAAGTTTCTTAGGAGTTGAATATGAGCATATCTTGAAAAGAGAATACACTAGCTGCTTCAAAATGAAATATGTATGATGGTGAGTGGTTCCATATCATATATTCAAAAGGTAGCCATCTGCTCCTTTAGGAGCTTTAGATATAGGCTTTATAAAACCTTTACCTTTTCCCGCATTCAGAAACAAAGTTTTTCAAACTGTGCGTTTCTTGAAAGTCAACACTCAAATTTCATCCAAAAGGAAAAGGTTTGATGGTGGGCCGATACTCTATCAGGAGTAAGCCCATTTGCCAGAAACCGCATTCAGAACCTGTGAAATACATACATGACGGTTTCAACCTTTGCCACTCTAAGTTTCTTAGGAGTTGAATATGAGCATATCTTCAAGAGAGAATACACTAGCTGCTTCAAAATGAAATATGTATGATGGTGAGTGGTTCCATATCATATATTCAAAAGGTAGCCATCTGCTCCTTTAGGAGCTTTAGATATAGGCTTTATGAAACCTTTAACTTTTTCCCCATTCAGAAACAAAGTTTTTCAAACTGTGCATTTCTTGAAAGTCAACACTCAAATTTCATCCAAAAGGAAAAGGTTTGATGGGGGGCCAATACTCTATCAGGGGTATGCCCATTTGCCAGAAACCGCATTCAGAGCTTGTGAAATAGATATATGACGATTTCAAGCTTTGGAACTCTAAGTTTCTTAGGAGTTGAAAATGAGCATATCTTGAAAAGAGAATACACTAGCTGCTTCCAAATGAAATATGTATGATGGTGAGTGGTTCCATATCATATATTCAAAAGGTAGCCATCTGCTCCTTTAGGAGCTTTAGATATAGGCTTTATGAAACCTTTAACTTTTTCCCCATTCAGAAACAAAGTTTTTCAAACTGTGCATTTCTTGAAAGTCAACACTCAAATTTCATCCAAAAGGAAAAGGTTTGATGGGGGGCCAATACTCTATCAGGGGTATGCCCATTTGCCAGAAACCGCATTCAGAGCTTGTGAAATAGATATATGACGATTTCAAGCTTTGGAACTCTAAGTTTCTTAGGAGTTGAAAATGAGCATATCTTGAAAAGAGAATACACTAGCTGCTTCCAAATGAAATATGTATGATGGTGAGTGGTTCCATATCACATATTCAAAAGGTAGCCATCTGCTCCTTTAGGAGCTTTAGATATAGGCTTTATAAAACCTTTACCTTTACCCGCATTCAGAAACAAAGTTTTTCAAACTGTGCATTTCTTGAAAGTCAACACTCAAATTTCATCCGAAAGGAAAAGGTTTGATGGTGGGCCGATACTCAATCAGGAGTAAGCCCATTTGCCAGAAACCGCATTCAGAGCATGTGAAATACATACATGACGATTTCGAGCTTTGGCACTCTAAGTTTCTTAGGAGTTGAATATGAGCATATCTTCAAGAGAGAATACACTAGCTGCTTGCAAATGAAATATGTATGATGGTGAGTGGTTCCATATCACATATTCAAAAGGTAGCCATCTGCTCCTTTAGGAGCTTTAGATATAGGCTTTATAAAACCTATAACTTTTCCCCCATTCAGAAACAAAGTTTTTCAAACTGTGCATTTCTTGAAAGTCAACACTCAAATTTCATCCGAAAGGAAAAGGTTTGATGGTGGGCCGATACTCTATCAGGAGTAAGCCCATTTGCCAGAAACCGCATTCAGAGCATGTGAAATACATACATGACGATTTCGAGCTTTGGCACTCTAAGTTTCTTAGGAGTTGAATATGAGCATATCTTCAAGGGAGAATACACTAGCTGCTTCCAAATGAAATATGTATGATGGTGAGTGGTTCCATATCATATATTCAAAAGGTAGCCATCTGCTCCTTTAGGAGCTTTAGATATAGGCTTTATAAAACCTTTAACTTTTTCCCCATTCAGAAACAAAGTTTTTCAAACTGTGCATTTCTTGAAAGTCAACACTCAAATTTCATCCAAAAGGAAAAGGTTTGATGGTGGGCCGATACTCTATCAGGAGTAAGCCCATTTGCCAGAAACCGCATTCAGAACCTGTGAAATAGATATATGACGATTTCAAGCTTTGCCACTCTAAGTTTCTTAGGAGTTGAATATGAGCATATCTTCAAGAGAGAATACACTAGCTGCTTCCAAATGAAATATGTATGATGGTGAGTGGTTCCATATCACATATTCAAAAGGTAGCCATCTGCTCCTTTAGGAGCTTTAGATATAGGCTTTATAAAACTTATAACTTTTCCCCCATTCAGAAACAAAGTTTTTCAAACTGTGCATTTCTTGAAAGTCAACACTCAAATTTCATCCGAAAGGAAAAGGTTTGATGGTGGGCCGATACTCTATCAGGAGTAAGCCCATTTGCCAGAAACCGCAATCAGAGCATGTGAAATACATACATGACGATTTCGAGCTTTGGCACTCTAAGTTTCTTAGGAGTTGAATATGAGCATATCTTCAAGGGAGAATACACTAGCTTCTTCCAAATGAAATATGTATGATGGTGAGTGGTTCCATATCATATATTCAAAAGGTAGCCATCTGCTTCTTTAGGAGCTTTAGATATAGGCTTTATAAAACCTTTACCTTTTTCCCCATTCAGAAACAAAGTTTTTCAAACTGTGCATTTCTTGAAAGTCAACACTCAAATTTCATCCAAAAGGAAAAGGTTTGATAGTGAGCCGATACTCTATCAGGAGTAAGCCCATTTGCCAGAAACCGCATTCAGAGCATGTGAAATACATACATGACGATTTCAAGCTTTGCCACTCTAAGTTTCTTAGGAGTTGAATATGAGCATATCTTCAAGAGAGAATACACTAGCTGCTTGCAAATGAAATATGTATGATGGTGAGTGGTTCCATATCACATATTCAAAAGGTAGCCATCTGCTCCTTTAGGACCTTAGATATAGGCTTTATAAAACCTATAACTTTTCCCGCATTCAGAAACAAAGTTTTTCAAACTGTGCATTTCTTGAAAGTCAACACTCAAATTTCATCCAAAAGGAAAAGGTTTGATGGGGGGCCAATACTCTATCAGGGGTATGCCCATTTGCCAGAAACCGCATTCAGAGCTTGTGAAATAGATATATGACGATTTCAAGCTTTGGAACTCTAAGTTTCTTAGGAGTTGAAAATGAGCATATCTTCAAGAGAGAATACACTACCTGCTTCCAAATGAAATATGTATGATAGTGAGTGGTTCCAAATCATATATTCAAAAGGTAGCCATCTGCTCCTTTAGGAGCTTTAGATATAGGCTTTATGAAACCTTTAACTTTTTCCCCATTCAGAAACAAAGTTTTTCAAACTGTGCATTTCTTGAAAGTCAACACTCAAATTTCATCCGAAAGGAAAAGGTTCGATGGTGGGCCGATACTCTATCAGGAGTAAGCCCATTTGCCAGAAACCGCATTCAGAACCAGTGAAATAGATATATGACGATTTCAAGCTTTGGAACTCTAAGTTTCTTAGGAGTTGAATATGAGCATATCTTGAAAAGAGAATACACTAGCTGCTTCAAAATGAAATATGTATGATGGTGAGTGGTTCCATATCATATATTCAAAAGGTAGCCATCTGCTCCTTTAGGAGCTTTAGATATAGGCTTTATAAAACCTTTACCTTTTCACGCATTCTGAAACAAAGTTTTTCAAACTGTGCATTTCTTGAAAGTCAACACTCAAATTTCATCCGAAAGGAAAAGGTTTGATGGTGGGCCGATACTCTATCAGGAGTAAGCCCATTTGCCAGAAACCGCATTCAGAACCAGTGAAATAGATATATGACGATTTCAAGCCTTTGAACTCTAAGTTTCTTAGGAGTTGAATATGAGCATATCTTGAAAAGAGAATACACTAGCTGCTTCAAAATGAAATATGTATGATGGTGAGTGGTTCCATATCATATATTCAAAAGGTAGCCATCTGCTCCTTTAGGAGCTTTAGATATAGGCTTTATAAAACCTTTACCTTTTCCCGCATTCAGAAACAAAGTTTTTCAAACTGTGCGTTTCTTGAAAGTCAACACTCAAATTTCATCCAAAAGGAAAAGGTTTGATGGTGGGCCGATACTCTATCAGGAGTAAGCCCATTTGCCAGAAACCGCATTCAGAACCTGTGAAATACATACATGACGGTTTCAACCTTTGCCACTCTAAGTTTCTTAGGAGTTGAATATGAGCATATCTTCAAGAGAGAATACACTAGCTGCTTCAAAATGAAATATGTATGATGGTGAGTGGTTCCATATCATATATTCAAAAGGTAGCCATCTGCTCCTTTAGGAGCTTTAGATATAGGCTTTATGAAACCTTTAACTTTTTCCCCATTCAGAAACAAAGTTTTTCAAACTGTGCATTTCTTGAAAGTCAACACTCAAATTTCATCCAAAAGGAAAAGGTTTGATGGGGGGCCAATACTCTATCAGGGGTATGCCCATTTGCCAGAAACCGCATTCAGAGCTTGTGAAATAGATATATGACGATTTCAAGCTTTGGAACTCTAAGTTTCTTAGGAGTTGAAAATGAGCATATCTTGAAAAGAGAATACACTAGCTGCTTCCAAATGAAATATGTATGATGGTGAGTGGTTCCATATCACATATTCAAAAGGTAGCCATCTGCTCCTTTACGAGCTTTAGATATAGGCTTTATAAAACCTTTACCTTTTCCCGCATTCAGAAACAAAGTTTTTCAAACTGTGCATTTCTTGAAAGTCAACACTCAAATTTCATCCGAAAGGAAAAGGTTTGATGGTGGGCCGATACTCTATCAGGAGTAAGCCCATTTGCCAGAAACCGCATTCAGAACCAGTGAAATAGATATATGACGATTTCAAGCTTTGGAACTCTAAGTTTCTTAGGAGTTGAAAATGAGCATATCTTGAAAAGAGAATACACTAGCTGCTTCAAAATGAAATATGTATGATGGTGAGTGGTTCCATATCATATATTCAAAAGGTAGCCATCTGCTCCTTTAGGAGCTTCAGATATAGGCTTTATAAAACCTTTACCTTTTCCCGCATTCAGAAACAAAGTTTTTCAAACTGTGCGTTTCTTGAAAGTCAACACTCAAATTTCATCCAAAAGGAAAAGGTTTGATGGGGGGCCGATACTCTATCAGGAGTAAGCCCATTTGCCAGAAACCGCATTCAGAACCTGTGAAATACATACATGACGGTTTCAAGCTTTGCCACTCTAAGTTTCTTAGGAGTTGAATATGAGCATATCTTCAAGAGAGAATACACTAGCTGCTTCCAAATGAAATATGTATGATGGTGAGTGGTTCCATATCATATATTCAAAAGGTAGCCATCTGCTCCTTTAGGAGCTTTAGATATAGGCTTTATGAAACCTTTAACTTTTTCCCCATTCAGAAACAAAGTTTTTCAAACTGTGCATTTCTTGAAAGTCAACACTCAAATTTCATCCAAAAGGAAAAGGTTTGATGGGGGGCCAATACTCTATCAGGGGTATGCCCATTTGCCAGAAACCGCATTCAGAGCTTGTGAAATAGATATATGACGATTTCAAGCTTTGGAACTCTAAGTTTCTTAGGAGTTGAAAATGAGCATATCTTGAAAAGAGAATACACTAGCTGCTTCCAAATGAAATATGTATGATGGTGAGTGGTTCCATATCACATATTCAAAAGGTAGCCATCTGCTCCTTTAGGAGCTTTAGATATAGGCTTTATAAAACCTTTACCTTTACCCGCATTCAGAAACAAAGTTTTTCAAACTGTGCATTTCTTGAAAGTCAACACTCAAATTTCATCCGAAAGGAAAAGGTTTGATGGTGGGCCGATACTCAATCAGGAGTAAGCCCATTTGCCAGAAACCGCATTCAGAGCATGTGAAATACATACATGACGATTTCGAGCTTTGGCACTCTAAGTTTCTTAGGAGTTGAATATGAGCATATCTTCAAGAGAGAATACACTAGCTGCTTGCAAATGAAATATGTATGATGGTGAGTGGTTCCATATCACATATTCAAAAGGTAGCCATCTGCTCCTTTAGGAGCTTTAGATATAGGCTTTATAAAACCTATAACTTTTCCCCCATTCAGAAACAAAGTTTTTCAAACTGTGCATTTCTTGAAAGTCAACACTCAAATTTCATCCGAAAGGAAAAGGTTTGATGGTGGGCCGATACTCTATCAGGAGTAAGCCCATTTGCCAGAAACCGCATTCAGAGCATGTGAAATACATACATGACGATTTCGAGCTTTGGCACTCTAAGTTTCTTAGGAGTTGAATATGAGCATATCTTCAAGGGAGAATACACTAGCTGCTTCCAAATGAAATATGTATGATGGTGAGTGGTTCCATATCATATATTCAAAAGGTAGCCATCTGCTCCTTTAGGAGCTTTAGATATAGGCTTTATAAAACCTTTAACTTTTTCCCCATTCAGAAACAAAGTTTTTCAAACTGTGCATTTCTTGAAAGTCAACACTCAAATTTCATCCAAAAGGAAAAGGTTTGATGGTGGGCCGATACTCTATCAGGAGTAAGCCCATTTGCCAGAAACCGCATTCAGAACCTGTGAAATAGATATATGACGATTTCAAGCTTTGCCACTCTAAGTTTCTTAGGAGTTGAATATGAGCATATCTTCAAGAGAGAATACACTAGCTGCTTCCAAATGAAATATGTATGATGGTGAGTGGTTCCATATCACATATTCAAAAGGTAGCCATCTGCTCCTTTAGGAGCTTTAGATATAGGCTTTATAAAACTTATAACTTTTCCCCCATTCAGAAACAAAGTTTTTCAAACTGTGCATTTCTTGAAAGTCAACACTCAAATTTCATCCGAAAGGAAAAGGTTTGATGGTGGGCCGATACTCTATCAGGAGTAAGCCCATTTGCCAGAAACCGCAATCAGAGCATGTGAAATACATACATGACGATTTCGAGCTTTGGCACTCTAAGTTTCTTAGGAGTTGAATATGAGCATATCTTCAAGGGAAAATACACTAGCTGCTTCCAAATGAAATATGTATGATGGTGAGTGGTTCCATATCATATATTCAAAAGGTAGCCATCTGCTTCTTTAGGAGCTTTAGATATAGGCTTTATAAAACCTTTACCTTTTTCCCCATTCAGAAACAAAGTTTTTCAAACTGTGCA
Source organism: Conger conger (assembly GCF_963514075.1). NCBI lineage: Eukaryota > Metazoa > Chordata > Actinopteri > Anguilliformes > Congridae > Conger > Conger conger. Next base: position 39,075,797 of record NC_083761.1, read on the forward strand.
TTTCTTGAAAGTCAACACTCAAATTTCATCCAAAAGGAAAAGGTTTGATAGTGAGCCGATACTCTATCAGGAGTAAGCCCATTTGCCAGAAACCGCATTCAGAGCATGTGAAATACATACATGACGATTTCAAGCTTTGCCACTCTAAGTTTCTTAGGAGTTGAATATGAGCATATCTTCAAGAGAGAATACACTAGCTGCTTGCAAATGAAATATGTATGATGGTGAGTGGTTCCATATCACATATTCAAAAGGTAGCCATCTGCTCCTTTAGGACCTTAGATATAGGCTTTATAAAACCTATAACTTTTCCCGCATTCAGAAACAAAGTTTTTCAAACTGTGCATTTCTTGAAAGTCAACACTCAAATTTCATCCAAAAGGAAAAGGTTTGATGGGGGGCCAATACTCTATCAGGGGTATGCCCATTTGCCAGAAACCGCATTCAGAGCTTGTGAAATAGATATATGACGATTTCAAGCTTTGGAACTCTAAGTTTCTTAGGAGTTGAAAATGAGCATATCTTCAAGAGAGAATACACTACCTGCTTCCAAATGAAATATGTATGATAGTGAGTGGTTCCAAATCATATATTCAAAAGGTAGCCATCTGCTCCTTTAGGAGCTTTAGATATAGGCTTTATGAAACCTTTAACTTTTTCCCCATTCAGAAACAAAGTTTTTCAAACTGTGCATTTCTTGAAAGTCAACACTCAAATTTCATCCAAAAGGAAAAGGTTTGATGGGGGGCCAATACTCTATCAGGGGTATGCCCATTTGCCAGAAACCGCATTCAGAGCTTGTGAAATAGATATATGACGATTTCACGCTTTGGAACTCTAAGTTTCTTAGGAGTTGAAAATGAGCATATCTTGAAAAGAAAATACACTAGCTGCTTCAAAATGAAATATGTATGATGGTGAGTGGTTCCATATCATATATTCAAAAGGTAGCCATCTGCTTCTTTAGGAGCTTTAGATATAGGCTTTATAAAACCTTTACCTTTTCCCGCATTCAGAAACAAAGTTTTTCAAACTGTGCGTTTCTTGAAAGTCAACACTTAAATTTCATCAAAAAGGAAAAGGTTTGATGGTGGGCCGATACTCTATCAGGAGTAAGCCCATTTGCCAGAAACCGCATTCAGAACCAGTGAAATAGATATATGACGATTTCAAGCTTTGGAACTCTAAGTTTCTTAGGAGTTGAATATGAGCATTTCTTCAAGGGAGAATACACTAGCTGCTTCCAAATGAAATATGTATGATGGTGAGTGGTTCCATATCATATATTCAAAAGGTAGCCATCTGCTCCTTTAGGAGCTTTAGATATAGGCTTTATGAAACCTTTAACTTTTTCCCCATTCAGAAACAAAGTTTTTCAAACTGTGCATTTCTTGAAAGTCAACACTCAAATTTCATCCAAAAGGAAAAGGTTTGATGGGGGGCCAATACTCTATCAGGGGTATGCCCATTTGCCAGATACCGCATTCAGAGCTTGTGAAATAGATATATGACGATTTCAAGCTTTGGAACTCTAAGTTTCTTAGGAGTTGAATATGAGCATTTCTTCAAGGGAGAATACACTAGCTGCTTCCAAATGAAATATGTATGATGGTGAGTGGTTCCATATCATATATTCAAAAGGTAGCCATCTGCTCCTTTAGGAGCTTTAGATATAGGCTTTATAAAACCTTTACCTTTTCCCGCATTCAGAAACAAAGTTTTTCAAACTGTGCATTTCTTGAAAGTCAACACTCAAATTTCATCCAAAAGGAAAAGGTTTGATGGGGGGCCAATACTCTATCAGGGGTATGCCCATTTGCCAGATACCGCATTCAGAGCTTGTGAAATAGATATATGACGATTTCAAGCTTTGGAACTCTAAGTTTCTTAGGAGTTGAATATGAGCATATCTTCAAGGGAGAATACACTAGCTGCTTCCAAATGAAATATGTATGATGGTGAGTGGTTCCATATCACATATTGAAAAGGTAGCCATCTGCTCCTTTAGGAGCTTTAGATATAGGCTTTATAAAACCTTTACCTTTTCCCGCATTCAGAAACAAAGTTTTTCAAACTGTGCATTTCTTGAAAGTCAACACTCAAATTTCATCCGAAAGGAAAAGGTTTGATGGTGGGCCGATACTCTATCAGGAGTAAGCCCATTTGCCAGAAACCGCAATCAGAGCATGTGAAATACATACATGACGATTTCGAGCTTTGGCACTCTAAGTTTCTTAGGAGTTGAATATGAGCATATCTTCAAGGGAGAATACACTAGCTGCTTCCAAATGAAATATGTATGATGGTGAGTGGTTCCATATCATATATTCAAAAGGTAGCCATCTGCTTCTTTAGGAGCTTTAGATATAGGCTTTATAAAACCTTTAACTTTTTCCCCATTCAGAAACAAAGTTTTTCAAACTGTGCATTTCTTGAAAGTCAACACTCAAATTTCATCCAAAAGGAAAAGGTTTGATAGTGAGCCGATACTCTATCAGGAGTAAGCCCATTTGCCAGAAACCGCATTCAGAGCATGTGAAATACATACATGACGATTTCAAGCTTTGCCACTCTAAGTTTCTTAGGAGTTGAATATGAGCATATCTTCAAGAGAGAATACACTAGCTGCTTGCAAATGAAATATGTATGATGGTGAGTGGTTCCATATCACATATTCAAAAGGTAGCCATCTGCTCCTTTAGGACCTTAGATATAGGCTTTATAAAACCTATAACTTTTCCCGCATTCAGAAACAAAGTTTTTCAAACTGTGCATTTCTTGAAAGTCAACACTCAAATTTCATCCAAAAGGAAAAGGTTTGATGGGGGGCCAATACTCTATCAGGGGTATGCCCATTTGCCAGAAACCGCATTCAGAGCTTGTGAAATAGATATATGACGATTTCAAGCTTTGGAACTCTAAGTTTCTTAGGAGTTGAAAATGAGCATATCTTCAAGAGAGAATACACTACCTGCTTCCAAATGAAATATGTATGATAGTGAGTGGTTCCAAATCATATATTCAAAAGGTAGCCATCTGCTCCTTTAGGAGCTTTAGATATAGGCTTTATGAAACCTTTAACTTTTTCCCCATTCAGAAACAAAGTTTTTCAAACTGTGCATTTCTTGAAAGTCAACACTCAAATTTCATCCAAAAGGAAAAGGTTTGATGGGGGGCCAATACTCTATCAGGGGTATGCCCATTTGCCAGAAACCGCATTCAGAGCTTGTGAAATAGATATATGACGATTTCACGCTTTGGAACTCTAAGTTTCTTAGGAGTTGAAAATGAGCATATCTTGAAAAGAAAATACACTAGCTGCTTCAAAATGAAATATGTATGATGGTGAGTGGTTCCATATCATATATTCAAAAGGTAGCCATCTGCTTCTTTAGGAGCTTTAGATATAGGCTTTATAAAACCTTTACCTTTTCCCGCATTCAGAAACAAAGTTTTTCAAACTGTGCGTTTCTTGAAAGTCAACACTTAAATTTCATCAAAAAGGAAAAGGTTTGATGGTGGGCCGATACTCTATCAGGAGTAAGCCCATTTGCCAGAAACCGCATTCAGAACCAGTGAAATAGATATATGACGATTTCAAGCTTTGGAACTCTAAGTTTCTTAGGAGTTGAATATGAGCATTTCTTCAAGGGAGAATACACTAGCTGCTTCCAAATGAAATATGTATGATGGTGAGTGGTTCCATATCATATATTCAAAAGGTAGCCATCTGCTCCTTTAGGAGCTTTAGATATAGGCTTTATGAAACCTTTAACTTTTTCCCCATTCAGAAACAAAGTTTTTCAAACTGTGCATTTCTTGAAAGTCAACACTCAAATTTCATCCAAAAGGAAAAGGTTTGATGGGGGGCCAATACTCTATCAGGGGTATGCCCATTTGCCAGATACCGCATTCAGAGCTTGTGAAATAGATATATGACGATTTCAAGCTTTGGAACTCTAAGTTTCTTAGGAGTTGAATATGAGCATTTCTTCAAGGGAGAATACACTAGCTGCTTCCAAATGAAATATGTATGATGGTGAGTGGTTCCATATCATATATTCAAAAGGTAGCCATCTGCTCCTTTAGGAGCTTTAGATATAGGCTTTATAAAACCTTTACCTTTTCCCGCATTCAGAAACAAAGTTTTTCAAACTGTGCATTTCTTGAAAGTCAACACTCAAATTTCATCCAAAAGGAAAAGGTTTGATGGGGGGCCAATACTCTATCAGGGGTATGCCCATTTGCCAGATACCGCATTCAGAGCTTGTGAAATAGATATATGACGATTTCAAGCTTTGGAACTCTAAGTTTCTTAGGAGTTGAATATGAGCATATCTTCAAGGGAGAATACACTAGCTGCTTCCAAATGAAATATGTATGATGGTGAGTGGTTCCATATCACATATTGAAAAGGTAGCCATCTGCTCCTTTAGGAGCTTTAGATATAGGCTTTATAAAACCTTTACCTTTTCCCGCATTCAGAAACAAAGTTTTTCAAACTGTGCATTTCTTGAAAGTCAACACTCAAATTTCATCCGAAAGGAAAAGGTTTGATGGTGGGCCGATACTCTATCAGGAGTAAGCCCATTTGCCAGAAACCGCAATCAGAGCATGTGAAATACATACATGACGATTTCGAGCTTTGGCACTCTAAGTTTCTTAGGAGTTGAATATGAGCATATCTTCAAGGGAGAATACACTAGCTGCTTGCAAATGAAATATGTATGATGGTGAGTGGTTCCATATCATATATTCAAAAGGTAGCCATCTGCTTCTTTAGGAGCTTTAGATATAGGCTTTATAAAACCTTTACCTTTTTCCCCATTCAGAAACAAAGTTTTTCAAACTGTGCATTTCTTGAAAGTCAACACTCAAATTTCATCCAAAAGGAAAAGGTTTGATAGTGAGCCGATACTCTATCAGGAGTAAGCCCATTTGCCAGAAACCGCATTCAGAGCATGTGAAATACATACATGACGATTTCAAGCTTTGCCACTCTAAGTTTCTTAGGAGTTGAATATGAGCATATCTTCAAGAGAGAATACACTAGCTGCTTGCAAATGAAATATGTATGATGGTGAGTGGTTCCATATCACATATTCAAAAGGTAGCCATCTGCTCCTTTAGGACCTTAGATATAGGCTTTATAAAACCTATAACTTTTCCCGCATTCAGAAACAAAGTTTTTCAAACTGTGCATTTCTTGAAAGTCAACACTCAAATTTCATCCAAAAGGAAAAGGTTTGATGGGGGGCCAATACTCTATCAGGGGTATGCCCATTTGCCAGAAACCGCATTCAGAGCTTGTGAAATAGATATATGACGATTTCAAGCTTTGGAACTCTAAGTTTCTTAGGAGTTGAAAATGAGCATATCTTCAAGAGAGAATACACTACCTGCTTCCAAATGAAATATGTATGATAGTGAGTGGTTCCAAATCATATATTCAAAAGGTAGCCATCTGCTCCTTTAGGAGCTTTAGATATAGGCTTTATGAAACCTTTAACTTTTTCCCCATTCAGAAACAAAGTTTTTCAAACTGTGCATTTCTTGAAAGTCAACACTCAAATTTCATCCAAAAGGAAAAGGTTTGATGGGGGGCCAATACTCTATCAGGGGTATGCCCATTTGCCAGAAACCGCATTCAGAGCTTGTGAAATAGATATATGACGATTTCACGCTTTGGAACTCTAAGTTTCTTAGGAGTTGAAAATGAGCATATCTTGAAAAGAAAATACACTAGCTGCTTCAAAATGAAATATGTATGATGGTGAGTGGTTCCATATCATATATTCAAAAGGTAGCCATCTGCTTCTTTAGGAGCTTTAGATATAGGCTTTATAAAACCTTTACCTTTTCCCGCATTCAGAAACAAAGTTTTTCAAACTGTGCGTTTCTTGAAAGTCAACACTTAAATTTCATCAAAAAGGAAAAGGTTTGATGGTGGGCCGATACTCTATCAGGAGTAAGCCCATTTGCCAGAAACCGCATTCAGAACCAGTGAAATAGATATATGACGATTTCAAGCTTTGGAACTCTAAGTTTCTTAGGAGTTGAATATGAGCATTTCTTCAAGGGAGAATACACTAGCTGCTTCCAAATGAAATATGTATGATGGTGAGTGGTTCCATATCATATATTCAAAAGGTAGCCATCTGCTCCTTTAGGAGCTTTAGATATAGGCTTTATGAAACCTTTAACTTTTTCCCCATTCAGAAACAAAGTTTTTCAAACTGTGCATTTCTTGAAAGTCAACACTCAAATTTCATCCAAAAGGAAAAGGTTTGATGGGGGGCCAATACTCTATCAGGGGTATGCCCATTTGCCAGATACCGCATTCAGAGCTTGTGAAATAGATATATGACGATTTCAAGCTTTGGAACTCTAAGTTTCTTAGGAGTTGAATATGAGCATTTCTTCAAGGGAGAATACACTAGCTGCTTCCAAATGAAATATGTATGATGGTGAGTGGTTCCATATCATATATTCAAAAGGTAGCCATCTGCTCCTTTAGGAGCTTTAGATATAGGCTTTATAAAACCTTTACCTTTTCCCGCATTCAGAAACAAAGTTTTTCAAACTGTGCATTTCTTGAAAGTCAACACTCAAATTTCATCCAAAAGGAAAAGGTTTGATGGGGGGCCAATACTCTATCAGGGGTATGCCCATTTGCCAGATACCGCATTCAGAGCTTGTGAAATAGATATATGACGATTTCAAGCTTTGGAACTCTAAGTTTCTTAGGAGTTGAATATGAGCATATCTTCAAGGGAGAATACACTAGCTGCTTCCAAATGAAATATGTATGATGGTGAGTGGTTCCATATCACATATTGAAAAGGTAGCCATCTGCTCCTTTAGGAGCTTTAGATATAGGCTTTATAAAACCTTTACCTTTTCCCGCATTCAGAAACAAAGTTTTTCAAACTGTGCATTTCTTGAAAGTCAACACTCAAATTTCATCCGAAAGGAAAAGGTTTGATGGTGGGCCGATACTCTATCAGGAGTAAGCCCATTTGCCAGAAACCGCATTCAGAGCATGTGAAATACATACATGACGATTTCGAGCTTTGGCACTCTAAGTTTCTTAGGAGTTGAATATGAGCATATCTTCAAGGGAGAATACACTAGCTGCTTCCAAATGAAATATGTATGATGGTGAGTGGTTCCATATCACATATTGAAAAGGTAGCCATCTGCTCCTTTAGGAGCTTTAGATATAGGCTTTATAAAACCTTTACCTTTTCCCGCATTCAGAAACAAAGTTTTTCAAACTGTGCATTTCATGAAAGTCAACACTCAAATTTCATCCGAAAGGAAAAGGTTTGATGGTGGGCCGATACTCTATCAGGAGTAAGCCCATTTGCCAGAAACCGCATTCAGAACCAGTGAAATAGATATATGACGATTTCAAGCTTTGGAACTCTAAGTTTCTTAGGAGTTGAATATGAGCATATCTTGAAAAGAGAATACACTAGCTGCTTCAAAATGAAATATGTATGATGGTGAGTGGTTCCATATCACATATTCAAAAGGTAGCCATCTGCTCCTTTAGGACCTTAGATATAGGCTTTATAAAACCTATAACTTTTCCCGCATTCAGAAACAAAGTTTTTCAAACTGTGCATTTCTTGAAAGTCAACACTCAAATTTCATCCAAAAGGAAAAGGTTTGATGGGGGGCCAATACTCTATCAGGGGTATGCCCATTTGCCAGAAACCGCATTCAGAGCTTGTGAAATAGATATATGACGATTTCAAGCTTTGGAACTCTAAGTTTCTTAGGAGTTGAAAATGAGCATATCTTCAAGAGAGAATACACTACCTGCTTCCAAATGAAATATGTATGATAGTGAGTGGTTCCAAATCATATATTCAAAAGGTAGCCATCTGCTCCTTTAGGAGCTTTAGATATAGGCTTTATGAAACCTTTAACTTTTTCCCCATTCAGAAACAAAGTTTTTCAAACTGTGCATTTCTTGAAAGTCAACACTCAAATTTCATCCAAAAGGAAAAGGTTTGATGGGGGGCCAATACTCTATCAGGGGTATGCCCATTTGCCAGAAACCGCATTCAGAGCTTGTGAAATAGATATATGACGATTTCAAGCTTTGGAACTCTAAGTTTCTTAGGAGTTGAAAATGAGCATATCTTCAAGAGAGAATACACTACCTGCTTCCAAATGAAATATGTATGATAGTGAGTGGTTCCAAATCATATATTCAAAAGGTAGCCATCTGCTCCTTTAGGAGCTTTAGATATAGGCTTTATGAAACCTTTAACTTTTTCCCCATTCAGAAACAAAGTTTTTCAAACTGTGCATTTCTTGAAAGTCAACACTCAAATTTCATCCAAAAGGAAAAGGTTTGATGGGGGGCCAATACTCTATCAGGGGTATGCCCATTTGCCAGAAACCGCATTCAGAGCTTGTGAAATAGATATATGACGATTTCACGCTTTGGAACTCTAAGTTTCTTAGGAGTTGAAAATGAGCATATCTTGAAAAGAAAATACACTAGCTGCTTCAAAATGAAATATGTATGATGGTGAGTGGTTCCATATCATATATTCAAAAGGTAGCCATCTGCTTCTTTAGGAGCTTTAGATATAGGCTTTATAAAACCTTTACCTTTTCCCGCATTCAGAAACAAAGTTTTTCAAACTGTGCGTTTCTTGAAAGTCAACACTTAAATTTCATCAAAAAGGAAAAGGTTTGATGGTGGGCCGATACTCTATCAGGAGTAAGCCCATTTGCCAGAAACCGCATTCAGAACCAGTGAAATAGATATATGACGATTTCAAGCTTTGGAACTCTAAGTTTCTTAGGAGTTGAATATGAGCATTTCTTCAAGGGAGAATACACTAGCTGCTTCCAAATGAAATCTGTATGATGGTGAGTGGTTCCATATCATATATTCAAAAGGTAGCCATCTGCTCCTTTAGGAGCTTTAGATATAGGCTTTATGAAACCTTTAACTTTTTCCCCATTCAGAAACAAAGTTTTTCAAACTGTGCATTTCTTGAAAGTCAACACTCAAATTTCATCCAAAAGGAAAAGGTTTGATGGGGGGCCAATACTCTATCAGGGGTATGCCCATTTGCCAGATACCGCATTCAGAGCTTGTGAAATAGATATATGACGATTTCAAGCTTTGGAACTCTAAGTTTCTTAGGAGTTGAATATGAGCATTTCTTCAAGGGAGAATACACTAGCTGCTTCCAAATGAAATATGTATGATGGTGAGTGGTTCCATATCATATATTCAAAAGGTAGCCATCTGCTCCTTTAGGAGCTTTAGATATAGGCTTTATAAAACCTTTACCTTTTCCCGCATTCAGAAACAAAGTTTTTCAAACTGTGCATTTCTTGAAAGTCAACACTCAAATTTCATCCAAAAGGAAAAGGTTTGATGGGGGGCCAATACTCTATCAGGGGTATGCCCATTTGCCAGATACCGCATTCAGAGCTTGTGAAATAGATATATGACGATTTCAAGCTTTGGAACTCTAAGTTTCTTAGGAGTTGAATATGAGCATATCTTCAAGGGAGAATACACTAGCTGCTTCCAAATGAAATATGTATGATGGTGAGTGGTTCCATATCACATATTGAAAAGGTAGCCATCTGCTCCTTTAGGAGCTTTAGATATAGGCTTTATAAAACCTTTACCTTTTCCCGCATTCAGAAACAAAGTTTTTCAAACTGTGCATTTCTTGAAAGTCAACACTCAAATTTCATCCGAAAGGAAAAGGTTTGATGGTGGGCCGATACTCTATCAGGAGTAAGCCCATTTGCCAGAAACCGCATTCAGAGCATGTGAAATACATACATGACGATTTCGAGCTTTGGCACTCTAAGTTTCTTAGGAGTTGAATATGAGCATATCTTCAAGGGAGAATACACTAGCTGCTTCCAAATGAAATATGTATGATGGTGAGTGGTTCCATATCACATATTGAAAAGGTAGCCATCTGCTCCTTTAGGAGCTTTAGATATAGGCTTTATAAAACCTTTACCTTTTCCCGCATTCAGAAACAAAGTTTTTCAAACTGTGCATTTCATGAAAGTCAACACTCAAATTTCATCCGAAAGGAAAAGGTTTGATGGTGGGCCGATACTCTATCAGGAGTAAGCCCATTTGCCAGAAACCGCATTCAGAACCAGTGAAATAGATATATGACGATTTCAAGCTTTGGAACTCTAAGTTTCTTAGGAGTTGAATATGAGCATATCTTGAAAAGAGAATACACTAGCTGCTTCAAAATGAAATATGTATGATGGTGAGTGGTTCCATATCACATATTCAAAAGGTAGCCATCTGCTCCTTTAGGACCTTAGATATAGGCTTTATAAAACCTATAACTTTTCCCGCATTCAGAAACAAAGTTTTTCAAACTGTGCATTTCTTGAAAGTCAACACTCAAATTTCATCCAAAAGGAAAAGGTTTGATGGGGGGCCAATACTCTATCAGGGGTATGCCCATTTGCCAGAAACCGCATTCAGAGCTTGTGAAATAGATATATGACGATTTCAAGCTTTGGAACTCTAAGTTTCTTAGGAGTTGAAAATGAGCATATCTTCAAGAGAGAATACACTACCTGCTTCCAAATGAAATATGTATGATAGTGAGTGGTTCCAAATCATATATTCAAAAGGTAGCCATCTGCTCCTTTAGGAGCTTTAGATATAGGCTTTATGAAACCTTTAACTTTTTCCCCATTCAGAAACAAAGTTTTTCAAACTGTGCATTTCTTGAAAGTCAACACTCAAATTTCATCCAAAAGGAAAAGGTTTGATGGGGGGCCAATACTCTATCAGGGGTATGCCCATTTGCCAGAAACCGCATTCAGAGCTTGTGAAATAGATATATGACGATTTCACGCTTTGGAACTCTAAGTTTCTTAGGAGTTGAAAATGAGCATATCTTGAAAAGAAAATACACTAGCTGCTTCAAAATGAAATATGTATGATGGTGAGTGGTTCCATATCATATATTCAAAAGGTAGCCATCTGCTTCTTTAGGAGCTTTAGATATAGGCTTTATAAAACCTTTACCTTTTCCCGCATTCAGAAACAAAGTTTTTCAAACTGTGCGTTTCTTGAAAGTCAACACTTAAATTTCATCAAAAAGGAAAAGGTTTGATGGTGGGCCGATACTCTATCAGGAGTAAGCCCATTTGCCAGAAACCGCATTCAGAACCAGTGAAATAGATATATGACGATTTCAAGCTTTGGAACTCTAAGTTTCTTAGGAGTTGAATATGAGCATTTCTTCAAGGGAGAATACACTAGCTGCTTCCAAATGAAATATGTATGATGGTGAGTGGTTCCATATCATATATTCAAAAGGTAGCCATCTGCTCCTTTAGGAGCTTTAGATATAGGCTTTATGAAACCTTTAACTTTTTCCCCATTCAGAAACAAAGTTTTTCAAACTGTGCATTTCTTGAAAGTCAACACTCAAATTTCATCCAAAAGGAAAAGGTTTGATGGGGGGCCAATACTCTATCAGGGGTATGCCCATTTGCCAGATACCGCATTCAGAGCTTGTGAAATAGATATATGACGATTTCAAGCTTTGGAACTCTAAGTTTCTTAGGAGTTGAATATGAGCATTTCTTCAAGGGAGAATACACTAGCTGCTTCCAAATGAAATATGTATGATGGTGAGTGGTTCCATATCATATATTCAAAAGGTAGCCATCTGCTCCTTTAGGAGCTTTAGATATAGGCTTTATAAAACCTTTACCTTTTCCCGCATTCAGAAACAAAGTTTTTCAAACTGTGCATTTCTTGAAAGTCAACACTCAAATTTCATCCGAAAGGAAAAGGTTTGATGGTGGGCCGATACTCTATCAGGAGTAAGCCCATTTGCCAGAAACCGCATTCAGAGCATGTGAAATACATACATGACGATTTCGAGCTTTGGCACTCTAAGTTTCTTAGGAGTTGAATATGAGCATATCTTCAAGGGAGAATACACTAGCTGCTTCCAAATGAAATATGTATGATGGTGAGTGGTTCCATATCACATATTGAAAAGGTAGCCATCTGCTCCTTTAGGAGCTTTAGATATAGGCTTTATAAAACCTTTACCTTTTCCCGCATTCAGAAACAAAGTTTTTCAAACTGTGCATTTCATGAAAGTCAACACTCAAATTTCATCCGAAAGGAAAAGGTTTGATGGTGGGCCGATACTCTATCAGGAGTAAGCCCATTTGCCAGAAACCGCATTCAGAACCAGTGAAATAGATATATGACGATTTCAAGCTTTGGAACTCTAAGTTTCTTAGGAGTTGAATATGAGCATATCTTGAAAAGAGAATACACTAGCTGCTTCAAAATGAAATATGTATGATGGTGAGTGGTTCCATATCACATATTCAAAAGGTAGCCATCTGCTCCTTTAGGACCTTAGATATAGGCTTTATAAAACCTATAACTTTTCCCGCATTCAGAAACAAAGTTTTTCAAACTGTGCATTTCTTGAAAGTCAACACTCAAATTTCATCCAAAAGGAAAAGGTTTGATGGGGGGCCAATACTCTATCAGGGGTATGCCCATTTGCCAGAAACCGCATTCAGAGCTTGTGAAATAGATATATGACGATTTCAAGCTTTGGAACTCTAAGTTTCTTAGGAGTTGAAAATGAGCATATCTTCAAGAGAGAATACACTACCTGCTTCCAAATGAAATATGTATGATAGTGAGTGGTTCCAAATCATATATTCAAAAGGTAGCCATCTGCTCCTTTAGGAGCTTTAGATATAGGCTTTATGAAACCTTTAACTTTTTCCCCATTCAGAAACAAAGTTTTTCAAACTGTGCATTTCTTGAAAGTCAACACTCAAATTTCATCCAAAAGGAAAAGGTTTGATGGGGGGCCAATACTCTATCAGGGGTATGCCCATTTGCCAGAAACCGCATTCAGAGCTTGTGAAATAGATATATGACGATTTCAAGCTTTGGAACTCTAAGTTTCTTAGGAGTTGAAAATGAGCATATCTTCAAGAGAGAATACACTACCTGCTTCCAAATGAAATATGTATGATAGTGAGTGGTTCCAAATCATATATTCAAAAGGTAGCCATCTGCTCCTTTAGGAGCTTTAGATATAGGCTTTATGAAACCTTTAACTTTTTCCCCATTCAGAAACAAAGTTTTTCAAACTGTGCATTTCTTGAAAGTCAACACTCAAATTTCATCCAAAAGGAAAAGGTTTGATGGGGGGCCAATACTCTATCAGGGGTATGCCCATTTGCCAGAAACCGCATTCAGAGCTTGTGAAATAGATATATGACGATTTCACGCTTTGGAACTCTAAGTTTCTTAGGAGTTGAAAATGAGCATATCTTGAAAAGAAAATACACTAGCTGCTTCAAAATGAAATATGTATGATGGTGAGTGGTTCCATATCATATATTCAAAAGGTAGCCATCTGCTTCTTTAGGAGCTTTAGATATAGGCTTTATAAAACCTTTACCTTTTCCCGCATTCAGAAACAAAGTTTTTCAAACTGTGCGTTTCTTGAAAGTCAACACTTAAATTTCATCAAAAAGGAAAAGGTTTGATGGTGGGCCGATACTCTATCAGGAGTAAGCCCATTTGCCAGAAACCGCATTCAGAACCAGTGAAATAGATATATGACGATTTCAAGCTTTGGAACTCTAAGTTTCTTAGGAGTTGAATATGAGCATTTCTTCAAGGGAGAATACACTAGCTGCTTCCAAATGAAATCTGTATGATGGTGAGTGGTTCCATATCATATATTCAAAAGGTAGCCATCTGCTCCTTTAGGAGCTTTAGATATAGGCTTTATGAAACCTTTAACTTTTTCCCCATTCAGAAACAAAGTTTTTCAAACTGTGCATTTCTTGAAAGTCAACACTCAAATTTCATCCGAAAGGAAAAGGTTTGATGGTGGGCCGATACTCTATCAGGAGTAAGCCCATTTGCCAGAAACCGCATTCAGAGCATGTGAAATACATACATGACGATTTCGAGCTTTGGCACTCTAAGTTTCTTAGGAGTTGAATATGAGCATATCTTCAAGGGAGAATACACTAGCTGCTTCCAAATGAAATATGTATGATGGTGAGTGGTTCCATATCACATATTGAAAAGGTAGCCATCTGCTCCTTTAGGAGCTTTAGATATAGGCTTTATAAAACCTTTACCTTTTCCCGCATTCAGAAACAAAGTTTTTCAAACTGTGCATTTCATGAAAGTCAACACTCAAATTTCATCCGAAAGGAAAAGGTTTGATGGTGGGCCGATACTCTATCAGGAGTAAGCCCATTTGCCAGAAACCGCATTCAGAACCAGTGAAATAGATATATGACGATTTCAAGCTTTGGAACTCTAAGTTTCTTAGGAGTTGAATATGAGCATATCTTGAAAAGAGAATACACTAGCTGCTTCAAAATGAAATATGTATGATGGTGAGTGGTTCCATATCACATATTCAAAAGGTAGCCATCTGCTCCTTTAGGACCTTAGATATAGGCTTTATAAAACCTATAACTTTTCCCGCATTCAGAAACAAAGTTTTTCAAACTGTGCATTTCTTGAAAGTCAACACTCAAATTTCATCCAAAAGGAAAAGGTTTGATGGGGGGCCAATACTCTATCAGGGGTATGCCCATTTGCCAGAAACCGCATTCAGAGCTTGTGAAATAGATATATGACGATTTCAAGCTTTGGAACTCTAAGTTTCTTAGGAGTTGAAAATGAGCATATCTTCAAGAGAGAATACACTACCTGCTTCCAAATGAAATATGTATGATAGTGAGTGGTTCCAAATCATATATTCAAAAGGTAGCCATCTGCTCCTTTAGGAGCTTTAGATATAGGCTTTATGAAACCTTTAACTTTTTCCCCATTCAGAAACAAAGTTTTTCAAACTGTGCATTTCTTGAAAGTCAACACTCAAATTTCATCCAAAAGGAAAAGGTTTGATGGGGGGCCAATACTCTATCAGGGGTATGCCCATTTGCCAGAAACCGCATTCAGAGCTTGTGAAATAGATATATGACGATTTCAAGCTTTGGAACTCTAAGTTTCTTAGGAGTTGAAAATGAGCATATCTTCAAGAGAGAATACACTACCTGCTTCCAAATGAAATATGTATGATAGTGAGTGGTTCCAAATCATATATTCAAAAGGTAGCCATCTGCTCCTTTAGGAGCTTTAGATATAGGCTTTATGAAACCTTTAACTTTTTCCCCATTCAGAAACAAAGTTTTTCAAACTGTGCATTTCTTGAAAGTCAACACTCAAATTTCATCCAAAAGGAAAAGGTTTGATGGGGGGCCAATACTCTATCAGGGGTATGCCCATTTGCCAGAAACCGCATTCAGAGCTTGTGAAATAGATATATGACGATTTCACGCTTTGGAACTCTAAGTTTCTTAGGAGTTGAAAATGAGCATATCTTGAAAAGAAAATACACTAGCTGCTTCAAAATGAAATATGTATGATGGTGAGTGGTTCCATATCATATATTCAAAAGGTAGCCATCTGCTTCTTTAGGAGCTTTAGATATAGGCTTTATAAAACCTTTACCTTTTCCCGCATTCAGAAACAAAGTTTTTCAAACTGTGCGTTTCTTGAAAGTCAACACTTAAATTTCATCAAAAAGGAAAAGGTTTGATGGTGGGCCGATACTCTATCAGGAGTAAGCCCATTTGCCAGAAACCGCATTCAGAACCAGTGAAATAGATATATGACGATTTCAAGCTTTGGAACTCTAAGTTTCTTAGGAGTTGAATATGAGCATTTCTTCAAGGGAGAATACACTAGCTGCTTCCAAATGAAATCTGTATGATGGTGAGTGGTTCCATATCATATATTCAAAAGGTAGCCATCTGCTCCTTTAGGAGCTTTAGATATAGGCTTTATGAAACCTTTAACTTTTTCCCCATTCAGAAACAAAGTTTTTCAAACTGTGCATTTCTTGAAAGTCAACACTCAAATTTCATCCAAAAGGAAAAGGTTTGATGGGGGGCCAATACTCTATCAGGGGTATGCCCATTTGCCAGATACCGCATTCAGAGCTTGTGAAATAGATATATGACGATTTCAAGCTTTGGAACTCTAAGTTTCTTAGGAGTTGAATATGAGCATTTCTTCAAGGGAGAATACACTAGCTGCTTCCAAATGAAATATGTATGATGGTGAGTGGTTCCATATCATATATTCAAAAGGTAGCCATCTGCTCCTTTAGGAGCTTTAGATATAGGCTTTATAAAACCTTTACCTTTTCCCGCATTCAGAAACAAAGTTTTTCAAACTGTGCATTTCTTGAAAGTCAACACTCAAATTTCATCCAAAAGGAAAAGGTTTGATGGGGGGCCAATACTCTATCAGGGGTATGCCCATTTGCCAGATACCGCATTCAGAGCTTGTGAAATAGATATATGACGATTTCAAGCTTTGGAACTCTAAGTTTCTTAGGAGTTGAATATGAGCATATCTTCAAGGGAGAATACACTAGCTGCTTCCAAATGAAATATGTATGATGGTGAGTGGTTCCATATCACATATTGAAAAGGTAGCCATCTGCTCCTTTAGGAGCTTTAGATATAGGCTTTATAAAACCTTTACCTTTTCCCGCATTCAGAAACAAAGTTTTTCAAACTGTGCATTTCTTGAAAGTCAACACTCAAATTTCATCCGAAAGGAAAAGGTTTGATGGTGGGCCGATACTCTATCAGGAGTAAGCCCATTTGCCAGAAACCGCATTCAGAGCATGTGAAATACATACATGACGATTTCGAGCTTTGGCACTCTAAGTTTCTTAGGAGTTGAATATGAGCATATCTTCAAGGGAGAATACACTAGCTGCTTCCAAATGAAATATGTATGATGGTGAGTGGTTCCATATCACATATTGAAAAGGTAGCCATCTGCTCCTTTAGGAGCTTTAGATATAGGCTTTATAAAACCTTTACCTTTTCCCGCATTCAGAAACAAAGTTTTTCAAACTGTGCATTTCATGAAAGTCAACACTCAAATTTCATCCGAAAGGAAAAGGTTTGATGGTGGGCCGATACTCTATCAGGAGTAAGCCCATTTGCCAGAAACCGCATTCAGAACCAGTGAAATAGATATATGACGATTTCAAGCTTTGGAACTCTAAGTTTCTTAGGAGTTGAATATGAGCATATCTTGAAAAGAGAATACACTAGCTGCTTCAAAATGAAATATGTATGATGGTGAGTGGTTCCATATCACATATTCAAAAGGTAGCCATCTGCTCCTTTAGGACCTTAGATATAGGCTTTATAAAACCTATAACTTTTCCCGCATTCAGAAACAAAGTTTTTCAAACTGTGCATTTCTTGAAAGTCAACACTCAAATTTCATCCAAAAGGAAAAGGTTTGATGGGGGGCCAATACTCTATCAGGGGTATGCCCATTTGCCAGAAACCGCATTCAGAGCTTGTGAAATAGATATATGACGATTTCAAGCTTTGGAACTCTAAGTTTCTTAGGAGTTGAAAATGAGCATATCTTCAAGAGAGAATACACTACCTGCTTCCAAATGAAATATGTATGATAGTGAGTGGTTCCAAATCATATATTCAAAAGGTAGCCATCTGCTCCTTTAGGAGCTTTAGATATAGGCTTTATGAAACCTTTAACTTTTTCCCCATTCAGAAACAAAGTTTTTCAAACTGTGCATTTCTTGAAAGTCAACACTCAAATTTCATCCAAAAGGAAAAGGTTTGATGGGGGGCCAATACTCTATCAGGGGTATGCCCATTTGCCAGAAACCGCATTCAGAGCTTGTGAAATAGATATATGACGATTTCACGCTTTGGAACTCTAAGTTTCTTAGGAGTTGAAAATGAGCATATCTTGAAAAGAAAATACACTAGCTGCTTCAAAATGAAATATGTATGATGGTGAGTGGTTCCATATCATATATTCAAAAGGTAGCCATCTGCTTCTTTAGGAGCTTTAGATATAGGCTTTATAAAACCTTTACCTTTTCCCGCATTCAGAAACAAAGTTTTTCAAACTGTGCGTTTCTTGAAAGTCAACACTTAAATTTCATCAAAAAGGAAAAGGTTTGATGGTGGGCCGATACTCTATCAGGAGTAAGCCCATTTGCCAGAAACCGCATTCAGAACCAGTGAAATAGATATATGACGATTTCAAGCTTTGGAACTCTAAGTTTCTTAGGAGTTGAATATGAGCATTTCTTCAAGGGAGAATACACTAGCTGCTTCCAAATGAAATATGTATGATGGTGAGTGGTTCCATATCATATATTCAAAAGGTAGCCATCTGCTCCTTTAGGAGCTTTAGATATAGGCTTTATGAAACCTTTAACTTTTTCCCCATTCAGAAACAAAGTTTTTCAAACTGTGCATTTCTTGAAAGTCAACACTCAAATTTCATCCAAAAGGAAAAGGTTTGATGGGGGGCCAATACTCTATCAGGGGTATGCCCATTTGCCAGATACCGCATTCAGAGCTTGTGAAATAGATATATGACGATTTCAAGCTTTGGAACTCTAAGTTTCTTAGGAGTTGAATATGAGCATTTCTTCAAGGGAGAATACACTAGCTGCTTCCAAATGAAATATGTATGATGGTGAGTGGTTCCATATCATATATTCAAAAGGTAGCCATCTGCTCCTTTAGGAGCTTTAGATATAGGCTTTATAAAACCTTTACCTTTTCCCGCATTCAGAAACAAAGTTTTTCAAACTGTGCATTTCTTGAAAGTCAACACTCAAATTTCATCCAAAAGGAAAAGGTTTGATGGGGGGCCAATACTCTATCAGGGGTATGCCCATTTGCCAGATACCGCATTCAGAGCTTGTGAAATAGATATATGACGATTTCAAGCTTTGGAACTCTAAGTTTCTTAGGAGTTGAATATGAGCATATCTTCAAGGGAGAATACACTAGCTGCTTCCAAATGAAATATGTATGATGGTGAGTGGTTCCATATCACATATTGAAAAGGTAGCCATCTGCTCCTTTAGGAGCTTTAGATATAGGCTTTATAAAACCTTTACCTTTTCCCGCATTCAGAAACAAAGTTTTTCAAACTGTGCATTTCTTGAAAGTCAACACTCAAATTTCATCCGAAAGGAAAAGGTTTGATGGTGGGCCGATACTCTATCAGGAGTAAGCCCATTTGCCAGAAACCGCATTCAGAGCATGTGAAATACATACATGACGATTTCGAGCTTTGGCACTCTAAGTTTCTTAGGAGTTGAATATGAGCATATCTTCAAGGGAGAATACACTAGCTGCTTCCAAATGAAATATGTATGATGGTGAGTGGTTCCATATCACATATTGAAAAGGTAGCCATCTGCTCCTTTAGGAGCTTTAGATATAGGCTTTATAAAACCTTTACCTTTTCCCGCATTCAGAAACAAAGTTTTTCAAACTGTGCATTTCATGAAAGTCAACACTCAAATTTCATCCGAAAGGAAAAGGTTTGATGGTGGGCCGATACTCTATCAGGAGTAAGCCCATTTGCCAGAAACCGCATTCAGAACCAGTGAAATAGATATATGACGATTTCAAGCTTTGGAACTCTAAGTTTCTTAGGAGTTGAATATGAGCATATCTTGAAAAGAGAATACACTAGCTGCTTCAAAATGAAATATGTATGATGGTGAGTGGTTCCATATCATATATTCAAAAGGTAGCCATCTGCTCCTTTAGGAGCTTTAGATATAGGCTTTATAAAACCTATAACTTTTCCCGCATTCTGAAACAAAGTTTTTCAAACTGTGCGTTTCTTGAAAGTCAACACTCAAATTTCATCCAAAAGGAAAAGGTTTGATAGTGGGCCGATACTCTATCAGGAGTAAGCCCATTTGCCAGAAACCGCATTCAGAGCATGTGAAATACATACATGACGATTTTTAGCTTTGCCACTCTAAGTTTCTTAGGAGTTGAACATGAGCATATCTTCAAGGGAGAATACACTAGCTGCTTCCAAATGAAATATGTATGATGGTGAGTGGTTCCATATCATATATTCAAAAGGTAGCCATCTGCTCCTTTAGGAGCTTTAGATATAGGCTTTATGAAACCTTTAACTTTTTCCCCATTCAGAAACAAAGTTTTTCAAACTGTGCATTTCTTGAAAGTCAGCACTCAAATTTCATCCGAAAGGAAAAGGTTCGACTGTGGGCCGATACTCTATCAGGAGTAAGCCCATTTGCCAGAAACCGCATTCAGAACCAGTGAAATAGATATATGACGATTTCAAGCTTTGGAACTCTAAGTTTCTTAGGAGTTGAATATGAGCATATCTTGAAAAGAGAATACACTAGCTGCTTCAAAATGAATTATGTATGATGGTGAGTGGTTCCATATCATATATTCAAAAGGTAGCCATCTGCTCCTTTAGGAGCTTTAGATATAGGCTTTATAAAACCTTTACCTTTTCACGCATTCTGAAACAAAGTTTTTCAAACTGTGCATTTCTTGAAAGTCAACACTCAAATTTCATCCGAAAGGAAAAGGTTTGATGGTGGGCCGATACTCTATCAGGAGTAAGCCCATTTGCCAGAAACCGCATTCAGAACCAGTGAAATAGATATATGACGATTTCAAGCCTTTGAACTCTAAGTTTCTTAGGAGTTGAATATGAGCATATCTTGAAAAGAGAATACACTAGCTGCTTCAAAATGAAATATGTATGATGGTGAGTGGTTCCATATCATATATTCAAAAGGTAGCCATCTGCTCCTTTAGGAGCTTTAGATATAGGCTTTATAAAACCTTTACCTTTTCCCGCATTCAGAAACAAAGTTTTTCAAACTGTGCGTTTCTTGAAAGTCAACACTCAAATTTCATCCAAAAGGAAAAGGTTTGATGGTGGGCCGATACTCTATCAGGAGTAAGCCCATTTGCCAGAAACCGCATTCAGAACCTGTGAAATACATACATGACGGTTTCAAGCTTTGCCACTCTAAGTTTCTTAGGAGTTGAATATGAGCATATCTTCAAGAGAGAATACACTAGCTGCTTCAAAATGAAATATGTATGATGGTGAGTGGTTCCATATCATATATTCAAAAGGTAGCCATCTGCTCCTTTAGGAGCTTTAGATATAGGCTTTATGAAACCTTTAACTTTTTCCCCATTCAGAAACAAAGTTTTTCAAACTGTGCATTTCTTGAAAGTCAACACTCAAATTTCATCCAAAAGGAAAAGGTTTGATGGGGGGCCAATACTCTATCAGGGGTATGCCCATTTGCCAGAAACCGCATTCAGAGCTTGTGAAATAGATATATGACGATTTCAAGCTTTGGAACTCTAAGTTTCTTAGGAGTTGAAAATGAGCATATCTTGAAAAGAGAATACACTAGCTGCTTCCAAATGAAATATGTATGATGGTGAGTGGTTCCATATCACATATTCAAAAGGTAGCCATCTGCTCCTTTACGAGCTTTAGATATAGGCTTTATAAAACCTTTACCTTTTCCCGCATTCAGAAACAAAGTTTTTCAAACTGTGCATTTCTTGAAAGTCAACACTCAAATTTCATCCGAAAGGAAAAGGTTTGATGGTGGGCCGATACTCTATCAGGAGTAAGCCCATTTGCCAGAAACCGCATTCAGAACCAGTGAAATAGATATATGACGATTTCAAGCTTTGGAACTCTAAGTTTCTTAGGAGTTGAAAATGAGCATATCTTGAAAAGAGAATACACTAGCTGCTTCAAAATGAAATATGTATGATGGTGAGTGGTTCCATATCATATATTCAAAAGGTAGCCATCTGCTCCTTTAGGAGCTTCAGATATAGGCTTTATAAAACCTTTACCTTTTCCCGCATTCAGAAACAAAGTTTTTCAAACTGTGCGTTTCTTGAAAGTCAACACTCAAATTTCATCCAAAAGGAAAAGGTTTGATGGGGTGCCGATACTCTATCAGGAGTAAGCCCATTTGCCAGAAACCGCATTCAGAACCTGTGAAATACATACATGACGGTTTCAAGCTTTGCCACTCTAAGTTTCTTAGGAGTTGAATATGAGCATATCTTCAAGAGAGAATACACTAGCTGCTTCCAAATGAAATATGTATGATGGTGAGTGGTTCCATATCATATATTCAAAAGGTAGCCATCTGCTCCTTTAGGAGCTTTAGATATAGGCTTTATGAAACCTTTAACTTTTTCCCCATTCAGAAACAAAGTTTTTCAAATTGTGCATTTCTTGAAAGTCAACACTCAAATTTCATCCAAAAGGAAAAGGTTTGATGGGGGGCCAATACTCTATCAGGGGTATGCCCATTTGCCAGAAACCGCATTCAGAGCTTGTGAAATAGATATATGACGATTTCAAGCTTTGGAACTCTAAGTTTCTTAGGAGTTGAAAATGAGCATATCTTGAAAAGAGAATACACTAGCTGCTTCCAAATGAAATATGTATGATGGTGAGTGGTTCCATATCACATATTCAAAAGGTAGCCATCTGCTCCTTTAGGAGCTTTAGATATAGGCTTTATAAAACCTTTACCTTTACCCGCATTCAGAAACAAAGTTTTTCAAACTGTGCATTTCTTGAAAGTCAACACTCAAATTTCATCCGAAAGGAAAAGGTTTGATGGTGGGCCGATACTCTATCAGGAGTAAGCCCATTTGCCAGAAACCGCATTCAGAACCAGTGAAATAGATATATGACGATTTCAAGCTTTGGAACTCTAAGTTTCTTAGGAGTTGAAAATGAGCATATCTTGAAAAGAGAATACACTAGCTGCTTCAAAATGAAATATGTATGATGGTGAGTGGTTCCATATCATATATTCAAAAGGTAGCCATCTGCTCCTTTAGGAGCTTTAGATATAGGCTTTATAAAACCTTTACCTTTTCCCGCATTCAGAAACAAAGTTTTTCAAACTGTGCGTTTCTTGAAAGTCAACACTCAAATTTCATCCAAAAGGAAAAGGTTTGATGGGGGGCCGATACTCTATCAGGAGTAAGCGCATTTGCCAGAAACCGCATTCAGAACCTGTGAAATACATACATGACGGTTTCAAGCTTTGCCACTCTAAGTTTCTTAGGAGTTGAATATGAGCATATCTTCAAGAGAGAATACACTAGCTGCTTCAAAATGAAATATGTATGATGGTGAGTGGTTCCATATCATATATTCAAAAGGTAGCCATCTGCTCCTTTAGGAGCTTTAGATATAGGCTTTATAAAACCTATAACTTTTCCCGCATTCAGAAACAAAGTTTTTCAAACTGTGTGTTTCTTGAAAGTCAACACTCAAATTTCATCCAAAAGGAAAAGGTTTGATAGTGGGCCGATATTCTATCAGGAGTAAGCCCATTTGCCAGAAACCGCATTCAGAGCATGTGAAATACATACATGACGATTTTTAGCTTTGCCACTCCAAGTTTCTTAGGAGTTGAAAATGAGCATATCTTGAAAAGAGAATACACTAGCTGCTTCCAAATGAAATATGTATGATGGTGAGTGGTTCCATATCACATATTCAAAAGGTAGCCATCTGCTCCTTTAGGAGCTTTAGATATAGGCTTTATAAAACCTTTACCTTTACCCGCATTCAGAAACAAAGTTTTTCAAACTGTGCATTTCTTGAAAGTCAACACTCAAATTTCATCCGAAAGGAAAAGGTTTGATGGTGGGCCGATACTCTATCAGGAGTAAGCCCATTTGCCAGAAACCGCATTCAGAACCAGTGAAATAGATATATGACGATTTCAAGCTTTGGAACTCTAAGTTTCTTAGGAGTTGAAAATGAGCATATCTTGAAAAGAGAATACACTAGCTGCTTCAAAATGAAATATGTATGATGGTGAGTGGTTCCATATCATATATTCAAAAGGTAGCCATCTGCTCCTTTAGGAGCTTTAGATATAGGCTTTATAAAACCTTTACCTTTTCCCGCATTCAGAAACAAAGTTTTTCAAACTGTGCGTTTCTTGAAAGTCAACACTCAAATTTCATCCAAAAGGAAAAGGTTTGATGGGGGGCCGATACTCTATCAGGAGTAAGCGCATTTGCCAGAAACCGCATTCAGAACCTGTGAAATACATACATGACGGTTTCAAGCTTTGCCACTCTAAGTTTCTTAGGAGTTGAATATGAGCATATCTTCAAGAGAGAATACACTAGCTGCTTCAAAATGAAATATGTATGATGGTGAGTGGTTCCATATCATATATTCAAAAGGTAGCCATCTGCTCCTTTAGGAGCTTTAGATATAGGCTTTATAAAACCTATAACTTTTTCCGCATTCAGAAACAAAGTTTTTCAAACTGTGTGTTTCTTGAAAGTCAACACTCAAATTTCATCCAAAAGGAAAAGGTTTGATAGTGGGCCGATACTCTATCAGGAGTAAGCCCATTTGCCAGAAACCGCATTCAGAGCATGTGAAATACATACATGACGATTTTTAGCTTTGCCACTCCAAGTTTCTTAGGAGTTGAACATGAGCATATCTTCAAGGGAGAATACACTAGCTGCTTCCAAATGAAATATGTATGATGGTGAGTGGTTCCATATCATATATTCAAAAGGTAGCCATCTGCTCCTTTAGGAGCTTTAGATATAGGCTTTATGAAACCTTTAACTTTTTCCCCATTCAGAAACAAAGTTTTTCAAACTGTGCATTTCTTGAAAGTCAACACTCAAATTTCATCCAAAAGGAAAAGGTTTGATGGGGGGCCAATACTCTATCAGGGGTATGCCCATTTGCCAGAAACCGCATTCAGAGCTTGTGAAATAGTTATATGACGATTTCAAGCTTTGGAACTCTAAGTTTCTTAGGAGTTGAAAATGAGCATATCTTGAAAAGAGAATACACTAGCTGCTTCAAAATGAAATATGTATGATGGTGAGTGGTTCCATATCACATATTCAAAAGGTAGCCATCTGCTCCTTTAGGAGCTTTAGATATAGGCTTTATAAAACCTATAACTTTTCCCCCATTCAGAAACAAAGTTTTTCAAACTGTGCATTTCTTGAAAGTCAACACTCAAATTTCATCCGAAAGGAAAAGTTTTGATGGTGGGCCGATACTCTATCAGGAGTAAGCCCATTTGTCAGAAACCGCATTCAGAGAATGTGAAATACATACATGACGATTTCAAGCTTTGGCACTCAAAGGTTTGATGGTGGGCCGATACTCTATGAGGAGTAAGCCCATTTGACAGAAACCGCATTCAGAACCTGTGAAATACATACATGACGATTTCGAGCTTTGGCACTCTAAGTTTCTTAGGAGTTGAATATGAGCATATCTTCAAGGGAGAATACACTAGCTGCTTCCAAATGAAATATGTATGATGGTGAGTGGTTCCATATCATATATTCAAAAGGTAGCCATCTGCTTCTTTAGGAGCTTTAGATATAGGCTTTATAAAACCTTAAACTTTTTCCCCATTCAGAAACAAAGTTTTTCAAACTGTGCATTTCTTGAAAGTCAACACTCAAATTTCATCCAAAAGGAAAAGGTTTGATGGGGGGCCAATACTCTATCAGGAGTAAGCCCATTTGCCAGAAACCGCATTCAGAGCTTGTGAAATAGATATATGACGATTTCAAGCTTTGGAACTCTAAGTTTCTTAGGAGTTGAAAATGAGCATATCTTGAAAAGGGAATACACTAGCTGCTTCAAAATGAAATATGTATGATGGTGAGTGGTTCCATATCATATATTCAAAAGGTAGCCATCTGCTCCTTTAGGAGCTTTAGATATAGGCTTTATAAAACCTTTACCTTTTCCCGCATTCAGAAACAAAGTTTTTCAAACTGTTCGTTTCTTGAAAGTCAACACTCAAATTTCATCCAAAAGGAAAAGGTTTGATGGGGGGCCAATACTCTATCAGGGGTATGCCCATTTGCCAGAAACCGCATTCAGAGCTTGTGAAATAGATATATGACGATTTCAAGCTTTGGAACTCTAAGTTTCTTAGGAGTTGAAAATGAGCATATCTTGAAAAGAGAATACACTAGCTGCTTCCAAATGAAATATGTATTATGGTGAGTGGTTCCATATCATATATTCAAAAGGTAGCCATCTGCTCCTTTAGGAGCTTTAGATATAGGCTTTATAAAACCTATAACTTTTCCCGCATTCTGAAACAAAGTTTTTCAAACTGTGTGTTTCTTGAAAGTCAACACTCAAATTTCATCCAAAAGGAAAAGGTTTGATAGTGGGCCGATACTCTATCAGGAGTAAGCCCATTTGCCAGAAACCGCATTCAGAGCATGTGAAATACATACATGACGATTTCGAGCTTTGGCACTCTAAGTTTCTTAGGAGTTGAACATGAGCATATCTTCAAGGGAGAATACACTAGCTGCTTCCAAATGAAATATGTATGATGGTGAGTGGTTCCATATCATATATTCAAAAGGAAGCCATCTGCTCCTTTAGGAGCTTTAGATATAGGCTTTATGAAACCTTTAACTTTTTCCCCATTCAGAAACAAAGTTTTTCAAACTGTGCATTTCTTGAAAGTCAACACTCAAATTTCATCCAAAAGGAAAAGGTTTGATGGGGGGCCAATACTCTATCAGGGGTATGCCCATTTGCCAGAAACCGCATTCAGAGAATGTGAAATACATACATGACGATTTCAAGCTTTGGCACTCAAAGGTTTGATGGTGGGCCGATACTCTATGAGGAGTAAGCCCATTTGACAGAAACCGCATTCAGAACCTGTGAAATACATACATGACGATTTCGAGCTTTGGCACTCTAAGTTTCTTAGGAGTTGAATATGAGCATATCTTCAAGGGAGAATACACTAGCTGCTTCCAAATGAAATATGTATGATGGTGAGTGGTTCCATATCATATATTCAAAAGGTAGCCATCTGCTTCTTTAGGAGCTTTAGATATAGGCTTTATAAAACCTTAAACTTTTTCCCCATTCAGAAACAAAGTTTTTCAAACTGTGCATTTCTTGAAAGTCAACACTCAAATTTCATCCAAAAGGAAAAGGTTTGATGGGGGGCCAATACTCTATCAGGAGTAAGCCCATTTGCCAGAAACCGCATTCAGAGCTTGTGAAATAGATATATGACGATTTCAAGCTTTGGAACTCTAAGTTTCTTAGGAGTTGAAAATGAGCATATCTTGAAAAGGGAATACACTAGCTGCTTCAAAATGAAATATGTATGATGGTGAGTGGTTCCATATCATATATTCAAAAGGTAGCCATCTGCTCCTTTAGGAGCTTTAGATATAGGCATTATAAAACCTTTACCTTTTCCCGCCTTCAGAAACAAAGTTTTTCAAACTGTTCGTTTCTTGAAAGTCAACACTCAAATTTCATCCAAAAGGAAAAGGTTTGATGGGGGGCCAATACTCTATCAGGGGTATGCCCATTTGCCAGAAACCGCATTCAGAGCTTGTGAAATAGATATATGACGATTTCAAGCTTTGGAACTCTAAGTTTCTTAGGAGTTGAAAATGAGCATATCTTGAAAAGAGAATACACTAGCTGCTTCCAAATGAAATATGTATTATGGTGAGTGGTTCCATATCATATATTCAAAAGGTAGCCATCTGCTCCTTTAGGAGCTTTAGATATAGGCTTTATAAAACCTATAACTTTTCCCGCATTCTGAAACAAAGTTTTTCAAACTGTGTGTTTCTTGAAAGTCAACACTCAAATTTCATCCAAAAGGAAAAGGTTTGATAGTGGGCCGATACTCTATCAGGAGTAAGCCCATTTGCCAGAAACCGCATTCAGAGCATGTGAAATACATACATGACGATTTCGAGCTTTGGCACTCTAAGTTTCTTAGGAGTTGAACATGAGCATATCTTCAAGGGAGAATACACTAGCTGCTTCCAAATGAAATATGTATGATGGTGAGTGGTTCCATATCATATATTCAAAAGGAAGCCATCTGCTCCTTTAGGAGCTTTAGATATAGGCTTTATGAAACCTTTAACTTTTTCCCCATTCAGAAACAAAGTTTTTCAAACTGTGCATTTCTTGAAAGTCAACACTCAAATTTCATCCAAAAGGAAAAGGTTTGATGGGGGGCCAATACTCTATCAGGGGTATGCCCATTTGCCAGAAACCGCATTCAGAGCTTGTGAAATAGATATATGACGATTTCAAGCTTTGGAACTCTAAGTTTCTTAGGAGTTGAAAATGAGCATATCTTGAAAAGAGAATACACTAGCTGCTTCCAAATGAAATATGTATGATGGTGAGTGGTTCCATATCACATATTCAAAAGGTAGCCATCTGCTCCTTTAGGAGCTTTAGATATAGGCTTTATAAAACCTTTACCTTTTCCCGCATTCAGAAACAAAGTTTTTCAAACTGTGCATTTCTTGAAAGTCAACACTCAAATTTCATCCGAAAGGAAAAGGTTTGATGGTGTGCCGATACTCTATCAGGTTTAAGCCCATTTGCCAGAAACCGCATTCAGAACCAGTGAAATAGATATATGACGATTTCAAGCTTTGGAACTCTAAGTTTCTTAGGAGTTGAAAATGAGCATATCTTGAAAAGAGAATACACTAGCTGCTTCAAAATGAAATATGTATGATGGTGAGTGGTTCCATATCATATATTCAAAAGGTAGCCATCTGCTCCTTTAGGAGCTTTAGATATAGGCTTTATAAAACCTATAACTTTTCCCGCATTCAGAAACAAAGTTTTTCAAACTGTGTGTTTCTTGAAAGTCAACACTCAAATTTCATCCAAAAGGAAAAGGTTTGATAGTGGGCCGATACTCTATCAGGAGTAAGCCCATTTGCCAGAAACCGCATTCAGAGCATGTGAAATACATACAT
The DNA here is from genome assembly GCF_963514075.1 of Conger conger. NCBI lineage: Eukaryota > Metazoa > Chordata > Actinopteri > Anguilliformes > Congridae > Conger > Conger conger. Next base: position 39,104,579 of record NC_083761.1, read on the forward strand.
GACGATTTTTAGGTTTGCCACTCCAAGTTTCTTAGGAGTTGAACATGAGCATATCTTCAAGGGAGAATACACTAGCTGCTTCAAAATGAAATATGTATGATGGTGAGTGGTTCCATATCACATATTCAAAAGGTAGCCATCTGCTCCTTTAGGAGCTTTAGATATAGGCTTTATAAAACCTATAACTTTTCCCCCATTCAGAAACAAAGTTTTTCAAACTGTGCATTTCTTGAAAGTCAACACTCAAATTTCATCCGAAAGGAAAAGTTTTGATGGTGGGCCGATACTCTATCAGGAGTAAGCCCATTTGCCAGAAACCGCATTCAGAGCATGTGAAATACATACATGACGATTTCAAGCTTTGGCACTCAAAGGTTTGATGGTGGGCCGATACTCTATGAGGAGTAAGCCCATTTGCCAGAAACCGCATTCAGAACCTGTGAAATACATACATGACGATTTCGAGCTTTGGCACTCTAAGTTTCTTAGGAGTTGAATATGAGCATATCTTCAAGGGAGAATACACTAGCTGCTTCCAAATGATATATGTATGATGGTGAGTGGTTCCATATCATATATTCAAAAGGTAGCCATCTGCTTCTTTAGGAGCTTTAGATATAGGCTTTATAAAACCATAAACTTTTTCCCCATTCAGAAACAAAGTTTTTCAAACTGTGCATTTCTTGAAAGTCAACACTCAAATTTCATCCAAAAGGAAAAGGTTTGATGGGGGGCCAATACTCTATCAGGAGTAAGCCCATTTGCCAGAAACCGCATTCAGAGCTTGTGAAATAGATATATGACGATTTCAAGCTTTGGAACTCTAAGTTTCTTAGGAGTTGAAAATGAGCATATCTTGAAAAGAGAATACACTAGCTGCTTCAAAATGAAATATGTATGATGGTGAGTGGTTCCATATCATATATTCAAAAGGTAACCATCTGCTTCTTTAGGAGCTTTAGATATAGGCTTTATAAAACCTTTACCTTTTCCCGCATTCAGAAACAAAGTTTTTCAAACTGTTCGTTTCTTGAAAGTCAACACTCAAATTTCATCCAAAAGGAAAAGGTTTGATGGGGGGCCAATACTCTATCAGGGGTATGCCCATTTGCCAGAAACCGCATTCAGAGCTTGTGAAATAGATATATGACGATTTCAAGCTTTGGAACTCTAAGTTTCTTAGGAGTTGAAAATGAGCATATCTTGAAAAGAGAATACACTAGCTGCTTCCAAATGAAATATGTATGATGGTGAGTGGTTCCATATCACATATTCAAAAGGTAGCCATCTGCTCCTTTAGGAGCTTTAGATATAGGCTTTATAAAACCTTTACCTTTTCCCGCATTCAGAAACAAAGTTTTTCAAACTGTGCGTTTCTTGAAAGTCAACACTCAAATTTCATCCAAAAGGAAAAGGTTTGATGGTGGGCCGATACTCTATCAGGAGTAAGCCCATTTGCCAGAAACCGCATTCAGAACCTGTGAAATACATACATGACGGTTTCAAGCTTTGCCACTCTAAGTTTCTTAGGAGTTGAATATTAGCATATCTTCAAGAGAGAATACACTAGCTGCTTCAAAATGAAATATGTATGATGGTGAGTGGTTCCATATCATATATTCAAAAGGTAGCCATCTGCTCCTTTAGGAGCTTTAGATATAGGCTTTATAAAACCTATAACTTTTCCCGCATTCAGAAACAAAGTTTTTCAAACCGTGTGTTTCTTGAAAGTCAACACTCAAATTTCATCCAAAAGGAAAAGGTTTGATAGTGGGCCGATACTCTATCAGGAGTAAGCCCATTTGCCAGAAACCGCATTCAGAGCATGTGAAATACATACATGACGATTTTTAGCTTTGCCACTCCAAGTTTCTTAGGAGTTGAACATGAGCATATCTTCAAGGGAGAATACACTAGCTGCTTCCAAATGAAATATGTATGATGGTGAGTGGTTCCATATCATATATTCAAAAGGTAGCCATCTGCTCCTTTAGGAGCTTTAGATATAGGCTTTATGAAACCTTTAACTTTTTCCCCATTCAGAAACAAAGTTTTTCAAACTGTGCATTTCTTGAAAGTCAACACTCAAATTTCATCCAAAAGGAAAAGGTTTGATGGGGGGCCAATACTCTATCAGGGGTATGCCCATTTGCCAGAAACCGCATTCAGAGCTTGTGAAATAGATATATGACGATTTCAAGCTTTGGAACTCTAAGTTTCTTAGGAGTTGAAAATGAGCATATCTTGAAAAGAGAATACACTATCTGCTTCAAAATGAAATATGTATGATGGTGAGTGGTTCCATATCACATATTCAAAAGGTAGCCATCTGCTCCTTTAGGAGCTTTAGATATAGGCTTTATAAAACCTATAACTTTTCCCCCATTCAGAAACAAAGTTTTTCAAACTGTGCATTTCTTGAAAGTCAACACTCAAATTTCATCCGAAAGGAAAAGGTTTGATGGTGGGCCGATACTCTATCAGGAGTAAGCCCATTTGCCAGAAACCGCATTCAGAGCATGTGAAATACATACATGACGATTTCAAGCTTTGGCACTCAAAGGTTTGATGGTGGGCCGATACTCTATCAGGGGTATGCCCATTTGCCAGAAACCGCATTCAGAGCTTGTGAAATAGATATATGACGATATCAAGCTTTGGAACTCCAAGTTTCTTAGGAGTTGAACATGAGCATATCTTCAAGGGAGAATACACTAGCTGCTTCCAAATGAAAGATGTATGATGGTGAGTGGTTCCATATCATATATTCAAAAGGTAGCCATCTGCTCCTTTAGGAGCTTTAGATATAGGCTTTATGAAACCTTTAACTTTTTCCCCATTCAGAAACAAAGTTTTTCAAACTGTGCATTTCTTGAAAGTCAACACTCAAATTTCATCCAAAAGGAAAAGGTTTGATGGGGGGCCAATACTCTATCAGGGGTATGCCCATTTGCCAGAAACCGCATTCAGAGCTTGTGAAATAGATATATGACGATTTCAAGCTTTGGAACTCTAAGTTTCTTAGGAGTTGAAAATGAGCATATCTTGAAAAGAGAATACACTATCTGCTTCAAAATGAAATATGTATGATGGTGAGTGGTTCCATATCACATATTCAAAGGGTAGCCATCTGCTCCTTTAGGAGCTTTAGATATAGGCTTTATAAAACCTATAACTTTTCCCCCATTCAGAAACAAAGTTTTTCAAACTGTGCATTTCTTGAAAGTCAACACTCAAATTTCATCCGAAAGGAAAAGGTTTGATGGTGGGCCGATACTCTATCAGGAGTAAGCCCATTTGCCAGAAACCGCATTCAGAACCTGTGAAATACATACATGACGGTTTCAAGCTTTGCCACTCTAAGTTTCTTAGGAGTTGAATATGAGCATATCTTCAAGAGAGAATACACTAGCTGCTTCAAAATGAAATATGTATGATGGTGAGTGGTTCCATATCATATATTCAAAAGGTAGCCATCTGCTCCTTTAGGAGCTTTAGATATAGGCTTTATAAAACCTATAACTTTTCCCGCATTCAGAAACAAAGTTTTTCAAACTGTGTGTTTCTTGAAAGTCAACACTCAAATTTCATCCAAAAGGAAAAGGTTTGATAGTGGGCCGATACTCTATCAGGAGTAAGCCCATTTGCCAGAAACCGCATTCAGAGCATGTGAAATACATACATGACGATTTTTAGCTTTGCCACTCCAAGTTTCTTAGGAGTTGAACATGAGCATATCTTCAAGGGAGAATACACTAGCTGCTTCCAAATGAAATATGTATGATGGTGAGTGGTTCCATATCATATATTCAAAAGGTAGCCATCTGCTCCTTTAGGAGCTTTAGATATAGGCTTTATGAAACCTTTAACTTTTTCCCCATTCAGAAACAAAGTTTTTCAAACTGTGCATTTCTTGAAAGTCAACACTCAAATTTCATCCAAAAGGAAAAGGTTTGATGGGGGGCCAATACTCTATCAGTGGTATGCCCATTTGCCAGAAACCGCATTCAGAGCTTGTGAAATAGATATATGACGATTTCAAGCTTTGGAACTCTAAGTTTCTTAGGAGTTGAAAATGAGCATATCTTGAAAAGAGAATACACTAGCTGCTTCCAAATGAAATATGTATGATGGTGAGTGGTTCCATATCATATATTCAAAAGGTAGCCATCTGCTCCTTTAGGAGCTTTAGATATAGGCTTTATAAAACCTTTACCTTTTCCCGCATTCAGAAACAAAGTTTTTCAAACTGTGCGTTTCTTGAAAGTCAACACTCAAATTTCATCAAAAAGGAAAAGGTTTGATGGTGGGCCGATACTCTATCAGGAGTAAGCCCATTTGCCAGAAACCGCATTCAGAACCTGTGAAATAGATATATGACGATTTCGAGCTTTGGCACTAAGTTTCTTAGGAGTTGAATATGAGCATATCTTCAAGAGAGAATACACTAGCTGCTTCAAAATGAAATATGTATGATGGTGAGTGGTTCCATATCATATATTCAAAAGGTAGCCATCTGCTCCTTTAGGAGCTTTAGATATAGGCTTTATAAAACCTATAACTTTTCCCGCATTCAGAAACAAAGTTTTTCAAACTGTGTGTTTCTTGAAAGTCAACACTCAAATTTCATCCAAAAGGAAAAGGTTTGATAGTGGGCCGATACTCTATCAGTAGTAAGCCCATTTGCCAGAAACCGCATTCAGAGCATGTGAAATACATACATGACGATTTTTAGCTTTGCCACTCCAAGTTTCTTAGGAGTTGAACATGAGCATATCTTCAAGGGAGAATACACTAGCTGCTTCCAAATGAAATATGTATGATGGTGAGTGGTTCCATATCATATATTCAAAAGGTAGCCATCTGCTCCTTTAGGAGCTTTAGATATAGGCTTTATGAAACCTTTAACTTTTTCCCCATTCAGAAACAAAGTTTTTCAAACTGTGCATTTCTTGAAAGTCAACACTCAAATTTCATCCAAAAGGAAAAGGTTTGATGGGGGGCCAATACTCTATCAGGGGTATGCCCATTTGCCAGAAACCGCATTCAGAGCTTGTGAAATAGATATATGACGATTTCAAGCTTTGGAACTCTAAGTTTCTTAGGAGTTGAACATGAGCATATCTTCAAGGGAGAATACACTAGCTGCTTCCAAATGAAATATGTATGATGGTGAGTGGTTCCATATCATATATTCAAAAGGTAGCCATCTGCTCCTTTAGGAGCTTTAGATATAGGCTTTATGAAACCTTTAACTTTTTCCCCATTCAGAAACAAAGTTTTTCAAACTGTGCATTTCTTGAAAGTCAACACTCAAATTTCATCCAAAAGGAAAAGGTTTGATGGGGGGCCAATACTCTATCAGTGGTATGCCCATTTGCCAGAAACCGCATTCAGAGCTTGTGAAATAGATATATGACGATTTCAAGCTTTGGAACTCTAAGTTTCTTAGGAGTTGAAAATGAGCATATCTTGAAAAGAGAATACACTAGCTGCTTCCAAATGAAATATGTATGATGGTGAGTGGTTCCATATCATATATTCAAAAGGTAGCCATCTGCTCCTTTAGGAGCTTTAGATATAGGCTTTATAAAACCTTTACCTTTTCCCGCATTCAGAAACAAAGTTTTTCAAACTGTGCGTTTCTTGAAAGTCAACACTCAAATTTCATCAAAAAGGAAAAGGTTTGATGGTGGGCCGATACTCTATCAGGAGTAAGCCCATTTGCCAGAAACCGCATTCAGAACCTGTGAAATAGATATATGACGATTTCGAGCTTTGGCACTAAGTTTCTTAGGAGTTGAATATGAGCATATCTTCAAGAGAGAATACACTAGCTGCTTCAAAATGAAATATGTATGATGGTGAGTGGTTCCATATCATATATTCAAAAGGTAGCCATCTGCTCCTTTAGGAGCTTTAGATATAGGCTTTATAAAACCTATAACTTTTCCCGCATTCAGAAACAAAGTTTTTCAAACTGTGTGTTTCTTGAAAGTCAACACTCAAATTTCATCCAAAAGGAAAAGGTTTGATAGTGGGCCGATACTCTATCAGTAGTAAGCCCATTTGCCAGAAACCGCATTCAGAGCATGTGAAATACATACATGACGATTTTTAGCTTTGCCACTCCAAGTTTCTTAGGAGTTGAACATGAGCATATCTTCAAGGGAGAATACACTAGCTGCTTCCAAATGAAATATGTATGATGGTGAGTGGTTCCATATCATATATTCAAAAGGTAGCCATCTGCTCCTTTAGGAGCTTTAGATATAGGCTTTATGAAACCTTTAACTTTTTCCCCATTCAGAAACAAAGTTTTTCAAACTGTGCATTTCTTGAAAGTCAACACTCAAATTTCATCCAAAAGGAAAAGGTTTGATGGGGGGCCAATACTCTATCAGGGGTATGCCCATTTGCCAGAAACCGCATTCAGAGCTTGTGAAATAGATATATGACGATTTCAAGCTTTGGAACTCTAAGTTTCTTAGGAGTTGAAAATGAGCATATCTTGAAAAGAGAATACACTAGCTGCTTCAAAATGAAATATGTATGATGGTGAGTGGTTCCATATCACATATTCAAAAGGTAGCCATCTGCTCCTTTAGGAGCTTTAGATATAGGCTTTATAAAACCTATAACTTTTCCCCCATTCAGAAACAAAGTTTTTCAAACTGTGCATTTCTTGAAAGTCAACACTCAAATTTCATCCGAAAGGAAAAGGTTTGATGGTGGGCCGATACTCTATCAGGAGTAAGCCCATTTGCCAGAAACCGCATTCAGAACCTGTGAAATAGATATATGACGATTTCGAGCTTTGGCACTCTAAGTTTCTTAGGAGTTGAATATGAGCATATCTTCAAGAGAGAATAAACTAGCTGCTTCCAAATGAAATATGTATGATGGTGAGTGGTTCCATATCATATATTCAAAAGGTAGCCATCTGCTCCTTTAGGAGCTTTAGATATAGGCTTTATAAAACCTTTACCTTTTCCCGCATTCAGAAACAAAGTTTTTCAAACTGTTCGTTTCTTGAAAGTCAACACTCAAATTTCATCCAAAAGGAAAAGGTTTGATGGGGGGCCAATACTCTATCAGTGGTATGCCCATTTGCCAGAAACCGCATTCAGAGCTTGTGAAATAGATATATGACGATTTCAAGCTTTCGAACTCTAAGTTTCTTAGGAGTTGAAAATGAGCATATCTTGAAAAGAGAATACACTAGCTGCTTCCAAATGAAATATGTATGATGGTGAGTGGTTCCATATCATATATTCAAAAGGTAGCCATCTGCTCCTTTAGGAGCTTTAGATATAGGCTTTATAAAACCTTTACCTTTTCCCGCATTCAGAAACAAAGTTTTTCAAACTGTGCGTTTCTTGAAAGTCAACACTCAAATTTCATCAAAAAGGAAAAGGTTTGATGGTGGGCCGATACTCTATCTGGAGTAAGCCCATTTGCCAGAATCCGCATTCAGAGCATGTGAAATACATACATGACGATTTCAAGCTTTGCCACTCTAAGTTTCTTACGAGTTGAATATGAGCATATCTTCAAGAGAGAATAAACTAGCTGCTTCCAAATGAAATATGTATGATGGTGAGTGGTTCCATATCATATATTCAAAAGGTAGCCATCTGCTCCTTTAGGAGCTTTAGATATAGGCTTTATAAAACCTTTACCTTTTCCCGCATTCAGAAACAAAGTTTTTCAAACTGTTTGTTTCTTGAAAGTCAACACTCAAATTTCATCCAAAAGGAAAAGGTTTGATGGGGGGCCAATACTCTATCAGTGGTATGCCCATTTGCCAGAAACCGCATTCAGAGCTTGTGAAATAGATATATGACGATTTCAAGCTTTCGAACTCTAAGTTTCTTAGGAGTTGAAAATGAGCATATCTTGAAAAGAGAATACACTAGCTGCTTCCAAATGAAATATGTATGATGGTGAGTGGTTCCATATCATATATTCAAAAGGTAGCCATCTGCTCCTTTAGGAGCTTTAGATATAGGCTTTATAAAACCTTTACCTTTTCCCGCATTCAGAAACAAAGTTTTTCAAACTGTGCGTTTCTTGAAAGTCAACACTCAAATTTCATCAAAAAGGAAAAGGTTTGATGGTGGGCCGATACTCTATCAGGAGTAAGCCCATTTGCCAGAAACCGCATTCAGAACCTGTGAAATAGATATATGACGATTTCGAGCTTTGGCACTAAGTTTCTTAGGAGTTGAATATGAGCATATCTTCAAGAGAGAATACACTAGCTGCTTCAAAATGAAATATGTATGATGGTGAGTGGTTCCATATCATATATTCAAAAGGTAGCCATCTGCTCCTTTAGGAGCTTTAGATATAGGCTTTATAAAACCTATAACTTTTCCCGCATTCAGAAACAAAGTTTTTCAAACTGTGTGTTTCTTGAAAGTCAACACTCAAATTTCATCCAAAAGGAAAAGGTTTGATAGTGGGCCGATACTCTATCAGGAGTAAGCCCATTTGCCAGAAACCGCATTCAGAGCATGTGAAATACATACATGACGATTTTTAGCTTTGCCACTCCAAGTTTCTTAGGAGTTGAACATGAGCATATCTTCAAGGGAGAATACACTAGCTGCTTCCAAATGAAATATGTATGATGGTGAGTGGTTCCATATCATATATTCAAAAGGTAGCCATCTGCTCCTTTAGGAGCTTTAGATATAGGCTTTATGAAACCTTTAACTTTTTCCCCATTCAGAAACAAAGTTTTTCAAACTGTGCATTTCTTGAAAGTCAACACTCAAATTTCATCCAAAAGGAAAAGGTTTGATGGGGGGCCAATACTCTATCAGGGGTATGCCCATTTGCCAGAAACCGCATTCAGAGCTTGTGAAATAGATATATGACGATTTCAAGCTTTGGAACTCTAAGTTTCTTAGGAGTTGAAAATGAGCATATCTTGAAAAGAGAATACACTAGCTGCTTCAAAATGAAATATGTATGATGGTGAGTGGTTCCATATCACATATTCAAAAGGTAGCCATCTGCTCCTTTAGGAGCTTTAGATATAGGCTTTATAAAACCTATAACTTTTCCCCCATTCAGAAACAAAGTTTTTCAAACTGTGCATTTCTTGAAAGTCAACACTCAAATTTCATCCGAAAGGAAAAGGTTTGATGGTGGGCCGATACTCTATCAGGAGTAAGCCCATTTGCCAGAAACCGCATTCAGAACCTGTGAAATAGATATATGACGATTTCGAGCTTTGGCACTCTAAGTTTCTTAGGAGTTGAATATGAGCATATCTTCAAGAGAGAATAAACTAGCTGCTTCCAAATGAAATATGTATGATGGTGAGTGGTTCCATATCATATATTCAAAAGGTAGCCATCTGCTCCTTTAGGAGCTTTAGATATAGGCTTTATAAAACCTTTACCTTTTCCCGCATTCAGAAACAAAGTTTTTCAAACTGTTTGTTTCTTGAAAGTCAACACTCAAATTTCATCCAAAAGGAAAAGGTTTGATGGGGGGCCAATACTCTATCAGTGGTATGCCCATTTGCCAGAAACCGCATTCAGAGCTTGTGAAATAGATATATGACGATTTCAAGCTTTCGAACTCTAAGTTTCTTAGGAGTTGAAAATGAGCATATCTTGAAAAGAGAATACACTAGCTGCTTCCAAATGAAATATGTATGATGGTGAGTGGTTCCATATCATATATTCAAAAGGTAGCCATCTGCTCCTTTAGGAGCTTTAGATATAGGCTTTATAAAACCTTTACCTTTTCCGGCATTCAGAAACAAAGTTTTTCAAACTGTGCGTTTCTTGAAAGTCAACACTCAAATTTCATCAAAAAGGAAAAGGTTTGATGGTGGGCCGATACTCTATCTGGAGTAAGCCCATTTGCCAGAATCCGCATTCAGAGCATGTGAAATACATACATGACGATTTCAAGCTTTGCCACTCTAAGTTTCTTAGGAGTTGAATATGAGCATATCTTCAAGAGAGAATACACTAGCTGCTTCCAAATGAAATATGTATGATGGTGAGTGGTTCCATATCACATATTCAAAAGGTAGCCATCTGCTCCTTTAGGAGCTTTAGATATAGGCTTTATAAAACCTTTAACTTCTTCCCCATTCAGAAACAAAGTTTTTCAAACTGTGCATTTCTTGAAAGTCAACACTCAAATTTCATCCAAAAGGAAAAGGTGTGATGGGGGGCCAATACTCTATCAGGGGTATGCCCATTTGCCAGAAACCGCATTCAGAGCTTGTGAAATAGATATATGACGATTTCAAGCTTTGGAACTCTAAGTTTCTTAGGAGTTGAAAATGAGCATATCTTGAAAAGAGAATACACTAGCTGCTTCAAAATGAAATATGTATGATGGTGAGTAGTTCCATATCATATATTCAAAAGGTAGCCATCTGCTCCTTTAGGAGCTTTAGATATAGGCTTTATAAAACCTTTACCTTTTCCCGCATTCAGAAACAAAGTTTTTCAAACTGTGCGTTTCTTGAAAGTCAAAACTCAAATTTCATCAAAAAGGAAATGGTTTGATGGTGGGCCGATACTCTATCAGGAGTAAGCCCATTTGCCAGAAACCGCATTCAGAACCTGTGAAATAGATATATGACGATTTCGAGCTTTGGCACTCTATGTTTCTTAGGAGTTGAATATGAGCATATCTTCAAGAGAGAATACACTAGCTGCTTCCAAATGAAATATGTATTATGGTGAGTGGTTCCATATCATATATTCAAAAGGTAGCCATCTGCTCCTTTAGGAGCTTTAGATATAGGCTTTATAAAACCTATAACTTTTCCCGCATTCTGAAACAAAGTTTTTCAAACTGTTCGTTTCTTGAAAGTCAACACTCAAATTTCATCCAAAAGGAAAAGGTTTGATAGTGGGCCGATACTCTATCAGGAGTAAGCCCATTTGCCAGAATCCGCATTCAGAGCATGTGAAATACATACATGACGATTTCAAGCTTTGGCACTCAAAGGTTTGATGGTGGGCCGATACTCTATCAGGAGTAAGCCCATTTGCCAGAAACCGCATTCAGAACCTGTGAAATAGATATATGACGATTTCAAGCTTTGGAACTCTAAGTTTCTTAGGAGTTGAAAATGAGCATATCTTGAAAAGAGAATACACTAGCTGCTTCAAAATGAAATATGTATGATGGTGAGTGGTTCCATATCATATATTCAAAAGGTAGCCATCTGCTCCTTTAGGAGCTTTAGATATAGGCTTTATAAAACCTTTACCTTTTCCCGCATTCAGAAACAAAGTTTTTCAAACTGTGCGTTTCTTGAAAGTCAACACTCAAATTTCATCAAAAAGGAAAAGGTTTGATGGTGGGCCGATACTCTATCAGGAGTAAGCCCATTTGCCAGCAACCGCATTCAGAACCTGTGAAATAGATATATGACGATTTCGAGCTTTGGCACTAAGTTTCTTAGGAGTTGAATATGAGCATATCTTCAAGAGAGAATACACTAGCTGCTTCCAAATGAAATATGTATGATGGTGAGTAGTTCCATATCATATATTCAAAAGGTAGCCATCTGCTCCTTTAAGAGCTTTAGATATAGGCTTTATAAAACCTTTAACTTTTTCCCCATTCAGAAACAAAGTTTTTCAAACTGTGCATTTCTTGAAAGTCAACACTCAAATTTCATCCAAAAGGAAAAGGTTTGATGGGGGGCCAATACTCTATCAGGGGTATGCCCATTTGCCAGAAACCGCATTCAGAGCTTGTGAAATAGATATATGACGATTTCGAGCTTTGGCACTCTAAGTTTCTTAGGAGTTGAATATGAGCATATCTTCAAGGGAGAATACACTAGCTGCTTCCAAATGAAATATGTATGATGGTGAGTGGTTCCATATCACATATTCAAAAGGTAGCCATCTGCTCCTTTAGGAGCTTTAGATATAGGCTTTATAAAACCTTTACCTTTTCCCGCATTCAGAAACAAAGTTTTTCAAACTGTGCATTTCTTGAAAGTCAACACTCAAATTTCATCCGAAAGGAAAAGGTTTGATGGTGGGCCGATACTCTATCAGGAGTAAGCCCATTTGCCAGAAACCGCATTCAGAAACAGTGAAATAGATATATGACGATTTCAAGCTTTGGAACTCTAAGTTTCTTAGGAGTTGAATATGAGCATATCTTGAAAAGAGAATACACTAGCTGCTTCCAAATGAAATATGTATGATGGTGAGTGGTTCCATATCATATATTCAAAAGGTAGCCATCTGCTCCTTTAGGAGCTTTAGATATAGGCTTTATGAAACCTTTAACTTTTTCCCCATTCAGAAACAAAGTTTTTCAAACTGTGCATTTCTTGAAAGTCAACACTCAAATTTCATTCAAAAGGAAAAGGTTTGATGGGGGGCCAATACTCTATCAGGGGTATGCCCATTTGCCAGAAACCGCATTCAGAGCTTGTGAAATAGATATATGACGATTTCAAGCTTTGGAACTCTAAGTTTCTTAGGAGTTGAAAATGAGCATATCTTGAAAAGAGAATACACTAGCTGCTTCAAAATGAAATATGTATGATGGTGAGTGGTTCCATATCATATATTCAAAAGGTAGCCATCTGCTCCTTTAGGAGCTTTAGATATAGGCTTTATAAAACTTTTACCTATTCCCGCATTCAGAAACAAAGTTTTTCAAACTGTGCGTTTCTTGAAAGTCAACACTGAAATTTCATCAAAAAGGAAAAGGTTTGATGGTGGGCCGATACTCTATCAGGAGCAAGCCCATTTGCCAGAAACCGCATTCAGAACCTGTGAAATAGATATATGACGATTTCGAGCTTTGGCACTCTAAGTTCTTAGGAGTTGAATATGAGCATATCTTCAAGAGAGAATACACTAGCTGCTTCCAAATGAAATATGTATTATGGTGAGTGGTTCCATATCATATATTCAAAAGGTAGCCATCTGCTCCTTTAGGAGCTTTAGATAAGGGCTTTATAAAACCTTTAACTGTTTCCCCATTCAGAAACAAAGTTTTTCAAACTGTGCATTTCTTGAAAGTCAACACTCAAATTTCATCCAAAAGGAAAAGATGTGATGGGGGGCCAATACTCTATCAGGGGTATGCCCATTTGCCAGAAACCGCATTCAGAGCTTGAGAAATAGATATATGACGATTTCAAGCTTTGGAACTCTAAGTTTCTTAGGAGTTGAAAATGAGCATATCTTCAAGAGAGAATACACTAGCTGCTTCCAAATGAAATATGTATGATGGTTAGTGGTTCCATATCATATATTCAAACGGTAGCCATCTGCTTCTTTAGGAGCTTTAGATATAGGCTTTATGAAACCTTTAACTTTTTCCCCATTCAGAAACAAAGTTTTTCAAACTGTGCATTTCTTGAAAGTCAACACTCAAATTTCATCCAAAAGGAAAAGGTTTGATGGGGGGCCGATACTCTATCAGGAGTAAGCCCATTTGCCAGAAACCGCATTCAGAACCAGTGAAATAGATATATGACGATTTCAAGCTTTGGAACTCTAAGTTTCTTAGGAGTTGAATATGAGCATATCTTCAAGGGAGAATACACTAGCTGCTTCCAAATGAAATATGTATTATGGTGATTGGTTCCATATCATATATTCAAAAGGTAGCCATCTGCTCCTTTAGGAGCTTTAGATATAGGCTTCATGAAACCTTTAACTTTTTCCCCATTCAGAAACAAAGTTTTTCAAACTGTGCATTTCTTGAAAGTCAACACTCAAATTTCATCCAAAAGGAAAAGGTTTGATGGGGGGCCAATACTCTATCAGGGGTATGCCCATTTGCCAGAAACCGCATTCAGAGCTTGTGAAATAGATATATGACGATTTCAAGCTTTGGAACTCTAAGTTTCTTAGGAGTTGAAAATGAGCATATCTTGAAAAGAGAATACACTAGCTGCTTCAAAATGAAATATGTATGATGGTGAATGGTTCCATATCATATATTCAAAAGGTAGCCATCTGCTCCTTTAGGAGCTTTAGATATAGGCTTTATAAAACCTTTACCTTTTCCCGCATTCAGAAACAAAGTTTTTCAAACTGTGCGTTTCTTGAAAGTCAAAACTCAAATTTCATCAAAAAGGAAAAGGTTTGATGGTGGGCCGATACTCTATCAGGAGTAAGCCCATTTGCCAGAAACCGCATTCAGAACCTGTGAAATAGATATATGACGATTTCGAGCTTTGGCACTCTATGTTTCTTAGGAGTTGAATATGAGCATATCTTCAAGAGAGAATACACTAGCTGCTTCCAAATGAAATATGTATTATGGTGAGTGGTTCCATATCATATATTCAAAAGGTAGCCATCTGCTCCTTTAGGAGCTTTAGATATAGGCTTTATAAAACCTTTAACTTCTTCCCCATTCAGAAACAAAGTTTTTCAAACTGTGCATTTCTTGAAAGTCAACACTCAAATTTCATCCAAAAGGAAAAGGTGTGATGGGGGGCCAATACTCTATCAGGGGTATGCCCATTTGCCAGAAACCGCATTCAGAGCTTGTGAAATAGATATATGACGATTTCAAGCTTTGGAACTCTAAGTTTCTTAGGAGTTGAAAATGAGCATATCTTGAAAAGAGAATACACTAGCTGCTTCAAAATGAAATATGTATGATGGTGAGTAGTTCCATATCATATATTCAAAAGGTAGCCATCTGCTCCTTTAGGAGCTTTAGATATAGGCTTTATAAAACCTTTACCTTTTCCCGCATTCAGAAACAAAGTTTTTCAAACTGTGCGTTTCTTGAAAGTCAAAACTCAAATTTCATCAAAAAGGAAATGGTTTGATGGTGGGCCGATACTCTATCAGGAGTAAGCCCATTTGCCAGAAACCGCATTCAGAACCTGTGAAATAGATATATGACGATTTCGAGCTTTGGCACTCTATGTTTCTTAGGAGTTGAATATGAGCATATCTTCAAGAGAGAATACACTAGCTGCTTCCAAATGAAATATGTATTATGGTGAGTGGTTCCATATCATATATTCAAAAGGTAGCCATCTGCTCCTTTAGGAGCTTTAGATATAGGCTTTATAAAACCTATAACTTTTCCCGCATTCTGAAACAAAGTTTTTCAAACTGTTCGTTTCTTGAAAGTCAACACTCAAATTTCATCCAAAAGGAAAAGGTTTGATAGTGGGCCGATACTCTATCAGGAGTAAGCCCATTTGCCAGAATCCGCATTCAGAGCATGTGAAATACATACATGACGATTTCAAGCTTTGGCACTCAAAGGTTTGATGGTGGGCCGATACTCTATCAGGAGTAAGCCCATTTGCCAGAAACCGCATTCAGATCCTGTGAAATAGATATATGACGATTTCAAGCTTTGGAACTCTAAGTTTCTTAGGAGTTGAAAATGAGCATATCTTGAAAAGAGAATACACTAGCTGCTTCAAAATGAAATATGTATGATGGTGAGTGGTTCCATATCATATATTCAAAAGGTAGCCATCTGCTCCTTTAGGAGCTTTAGATATAGGCTTTATAAAACCTTTACCTTTTCCCGCATTCAGAAACAAAGTTTTTCAAACTGTGCGTTTCTTGAAAGTCAACACTCAAATTTCATCAAAAAGGAAAAGGTTTGATGGTGGGCCGATACTCTATCAGGAGTAAGCCCATTTGCCAGCAACCGCATTCAGAACCTGTGAAATAGATATATGACGATTTCGAGCTTTGGCACTAAGTTTCTTAGGAGTTGAATATGAGCATATCTTCAAGAGAGAATACACTAGCTGCTTCCAAATGAAATATGTATGATGGTGAGTAGTTCCATATCATATATTCAAAAGGTAGCCATCTGCTCCTTTAAGAGCTTTAGATATAGGCTTTATAAAACCTTTAACTTTTTCCCCATTCAGAAACAAAGTTTTTCAAACTGTGCATTTCTTGAAAGTCAACACTCAAATTTCATCCAAAAGGAAAAGGTTTGATGGGGGGCCAATACTCTATCAGGGGTATGCCCATTTGCCAGAAACCGCATTCAGAGCTTGTGAAATAGATATATGACGATTTCGAGCTTTGGCACTCTAAGTTTCTTAGGAGTTGAATATGAGCATATCTTCAAGGGAGAATACACTAGCTGCTTCCAAATGAAATATGTATGATGGTGAGTGGTTCCATATCACATATTCAAAAGGTAGCCATCTGCTCCTTTAGGAGCTTTAGATATAGGCTTTATAAAACCTTTACCTTTTCCCGCATTCAGAAACAAAGTTTTTCAAACTGTGCATTTCTTGAAAGTCAACACTCAAATTTCATCCGAAAGGAAAAGGTTTGATGGTGGGCCGATACTCTATCAGGAGCAAGCCCATTTGCCAGAAACCGCATTCAGAACCTGTGAAATAGATATATGACGATTTCGAGCTTTGGCACTCTAAGTTCTTAGGAGTTGAATATGAGCATATCTTCAAGAGAGAATACACTAGCTGCTTCCAAATGAAATATGTATTATGGTGAGTGGTTCCATATCATATATTCAAAAGGTAGCCATCTGCTCCTTTAGGAGCTTTAGATAAGGGCTTTATAAAACCTTTAACTGTTTCCCCATTCAGAAACAAAGTTTTTCAAACTGTGCATTTCTTGAAAGTCAACACTCAAATTTCATCCAAAAGGAAAAGGTGTGATGGGGGGCCAATACTCTATCAGGGGTATGCCCATTTGCCAGAAACCGCATTCAGAGCTTGAGAAATAGATATATGACGATTTCAAGCTTTGGAACTCTAAGTTTCTTAGGAGTTGAAAATGAGCATATCTTCAAGAGAGAATACACTAGCTGCTTCCAAATGAAATATGTATGATGGTTAGTGGTTCCATATCATATATTCAAACGGTAGCCATCTGCTTCTTTAGGAGCTTTAGATATAGGCTTTATGAAACCTTTAACTTTTTCCCCATTCAGAAACAAAGTTTTTCAAACTGTGCATTTCTTGAAAGTCAACACTCAAATTTCATCCAAAAGGAAAAGGTTTGATGGGGGGCCGATACTCTATCAGGAGTAAGCCCATTTGCCAGAAACCGCATTCAGAACCAGTGAAATAGATATATGACGATTTCAAGCTTTGGAACTCTAAGTTTCTTAGGAGTTGAATATGAGCATATCTTCAAGGGAGAATACACTAGCTGCTTCCAAATGAAATATGTATTATGGTGATTGGTTCCATATCATATATTCAAAAGGTAGCCATCTGCTCCTTTAGGAGCTTTAGATATAGGCTTCATGAAACCTTTAACTTTTTCCCCATTCAGAAACAAAGTTTTTCAAACTGTGCATTTCTTGAAAGTCAACACTCAAATTTCATCCAAAAGGAAAAGGTTTGATGGGGGGCCAATACTCTATCAGGGGTATGCCCATTTGCCAGAAACCGCATTCAGAGCTTGTGAAATAGATATATGACGATTTCAAGCTTTGGAACTCTAAGTTTCTTAGGAGTTGAAAATGAGCATATCTTGAAAAGAGAATACACTAGCTGCTTCAAAATGAAATATGTATGATGGTGAATGGTTCCATATCATATATTCAAAAGGTAGCCATCTGCTCCTTTAGGAGCTTTAGATATAGGCTTTATAAAACCTTTACCTTTTCCCGCTTTCAGAAACAAAGTTTTTCAAACTGTGCGTTTCTTGAAAGTCAAAACTCAAATTTCATCAAAAAGGAAAAGGTTTGATGGTGGGCCGATACTCTATCAGGAGTAAGCCCATTTGCCAGAAACCGCATTCAGAACCTGTGAAATAGATATATGACGATTTCGAGCTTTGGCACTCTATGTTTCTTAGGAGTTGAATATGAGCATATCTTCAAGAGAGAATACACTAGCTGCTTCCAAATGAAATATGTATTTTGGTGAGTGGTTCCATATCATATATTCAAAAGGTAGCCATCTGCTCCTTTAGGAGCTTTAGATATAGGCTTTATAAAACCTTTACCTTTTCCCGCATTCAGAAACAAAGTTTTTCAAACTGTGCGTTTCTTGAAAGTCAACACTCAAATTTCATCAAAAAGGAAAAGGTTTGATGGTGGGCCGATACTCTATCAGGAGTAAGCCCAATTGCTAGAAACCGCATTCAGAACCTGTGAAATAGATATATGACGATTTCGAGCTTTGGCACTCTAAGTTTCTTAGGAGTTGAATATGAGCATATCTTCAAGAGAGAATACACTAGCTGCTTCCAAATGAAATATGTATTATGGTGAGTGGTTCCATATCATATATTCAAAAGGTAGCCATCTGCTCCTTTAGGAGCTTTAGATATAGGCTTTATAAAACCTATAACTTTTCCCGCATTCTGAAACAAAGTTTTTCAAACTGTGCGTTTCTTGAAAGTCAACACTCAAATTTCATCCAAAAAAAAAAGCTTTGATAGTGGGCCGATTCTCTATCAGGAGTAAGCCCATTTGCCAGAAACCGCATTCAGAACCTGTGAAATAGATATATGACGATTTCAAGCTTTGGAACTCTAAGTTTCTTAGGAGTTGAAAATGAGCATATCTTGAAAAGAGAATACACTAGCTGCTTCCAAATGAAATATGTATGATGGTGAGTGGTTCCATATCATATATTCAAAAGGTAGCCATCTGCTCCTTTAGGAGCTTTAGATATAGGCTTTATAAAACCTTTAACTTTTTCCCCATTCAGAAACAAAGTTTTTCAAACTGTGCATTTCTTGAAAGTCAACACTCAAATTTCATCCAAAAGGAAAAGGTTTGATGGGGGGCCAATACTCTATCAGGGGTATGCCCATTTGCCAGAAACCGCATTCAGAGCTTGTGAAATAGATATATGACGATTTCAAGCTTTGGAACTCTAAGTTTCTTAAGAGTTGAAAATGAGCATATCTTGAAAAGAGAATACACTAGCTGCTTCAAAATGAAATATGTATGATGGTGAGTGGTTCCATATCATATATTCAAAAGGTAGCCATCTGCTCCTTTAGGAGCTTTAGATATAGGCTTTATAAAACCTTTACCTTTTCCCGCATTCAGAAACAAAGTTTTTCAAACTGTGCGTTTCTTGAAAGTCAACACTCAAATTTCATCAAAAAGGAAAAGGTTTGATGGTGGGCCGATACTCTATCAGGAGTAAGCCCATTTGCCAGAAACCGCATTCAGAACCTGTGAAATAGATATATGACGATTTCAAGCTTTGGAACTCTAAGTTTCTTAGGAGTTGAAAATGAGCATATCTTGAAAAGAGAATACACTAGCTGCTTCAAAATGAAATATGTATGATGGTGAGTGGTTCCATATCATATATTCAAAAGGTAGCCATCTGCTCCTTTAGGAGCTTTAGATATAGGCTTTATAAAACCTTTACCTTTTCCCGCATTCAGAAACAAAGTTTTTCAAACTGTGCGTTTCTTGAAAGTCAACACTCAAATTTCATCAAAAAGGAAAAGGTTTGATGGTGGGCCGATACTCTATCAGGAGTAAGCCCATTTGCCAGCAACCGCATTCAGAACCTGTGAAATAGATATATGACGATTTCGAGCTTTGGCACTAAGTTTCTTAGGAGTTGAATATGAGCATATCTTCAAGAGAGAATACACTAGCTGCTTCCAAATGAAATATGTATGATGGTGAGTAGTTCCATATCATATATTCAAAAGGTAGCCATCTGCTCCTTTAAGAGCTTTAGATATAGGCTTTATAAAACCTTTAACTTTTTCCCCATTCAGAAACAAAGTTTTTCAAACTGTGCATTTCTTGAAAGTCAACACTCAAATTTCATCCAAAAGGAAAAGGTTTGATGGGGGGCCAATACTCTATCAGGGGTATGCCCATTTGCCAGAAACCGCATTCAGAGCTTGTGAAATAGATATATGACGATTTCGAGCTTTGGCACTCTAAGTTTCTTAGGAGTTGAATATGAGCATATCTTCAAGGGAGAATACACTAGCTGCTTCCAAATGAAATATGTATGATGGTGAGTGGTTCCATATCACATATTCAAAAGGTAGCCATCTGCTCCTTTAGGAGCTTTAGATATAGGCTTTATAAAACCTTTACCTTTTCCCGCATTCAGAAACAAAGTTTTTCAAACTGTGCATTTCTTGAAAGTCAACACTCAAATTTCATCCGAAAGGAAAAGGTTTGATGGTGGGCCGATACTCTATCAGGAGTAAGCCCATTTGCCAGAAACCGCATTCAGAAACAGTGAAATAGATATATGACGATTTCAAGCTTTGGAACTCTAAGTTTCTTAGGAGTTGAATATGAGCATATCTTGAAAAGAGAATACACTAGCTGCTTCCAAATGAAATATGTATGATGGTGAGTGGTTCCATATCATATATTCAAAAGGTAGCCATCTGCTCCTTTAGGAGCTTTAGATATAGGCTTTATGAAACCTTTAACTTTTTCCCCATTCAGAAACAAAGTTTTTCAAACTGTGCATTTCTTGAAAGTCAAAACTCAAATTTCATTCAAAAGGAAAAGGTTTGATGGGGGGCCAATACTCTATCAGGGGTATGCCCATTTGCCAGAAACCGCATTCAGAGCTTGTGAAATAGATATATGACGATTTCAAGCTTTGGAACTCTAAGTTTCTTAGGAGTTGAAAATGAGCATATCTTGAAAAGAGAATACACTAGCTGCTTCAAAATGAAATATGTATGATGGTGAGTGGTTCCATATCATATATTCAAAAGGTAGCCATCTGCTCCTTTAGGAGCTTTAGATATAGGCTTTATAAAACTTTTACCTATTCCCGCATTCAGAAACAAAGTTTTTCAAACTGTGCGTTTCTTGAAAGTCAACACTCAAATTTCATCAAAAAGGAAAAGGTTTGATGGTGGGCCGATACTCTATCAGGAGCAAGCCCATTTGCCAGAAACCGCATTCAGAACCTGTGAAATAGATATATGACGATTTCGAGCTTTGGCACTCTAAGTTCTTAGGAGTTGAATATGAGCATATCTTCAAGAGAGAATACACTAGCTGCTTCCAAATGAAATATGTATTATGGTGAGTGGTTCCATATCATATATTCAAAAGGTAGCCATCTGCTCCTTTAGGAGCTTTAGATAAGGGCTTTATAAAACCTTTAACTGTTTCCCCATTCAGAAACAAAGTTTTTCAAACTGTGCATTTCTTGAAAGTCAACACTCAAATTTCATCCAAAAGGAAAAGGTGTGATGGGGGGCCAATACTCTATCAGGGGTATGCCCATTTGCCAGAAACCGCATTCAGAGCTTGAGAAATAGATATATGACGATTTCAAGCTTTGGAACTCTAAGTTTCTTAGGAGTTGAAAATGAGCATATCTTCAAGAGAGAATACACTAGCTGCTTCCAAATGAAATATGTATGATGGTTAGTGGTTCCATATCATATATTCAAACGGTAGCCATCTGCTTCTTTAGGAGCTTTAGATATAGGCTTTATGAAACCTTTAACTTTTTCCCCATTCAGAAACAAAGTTTTTCAAACTGTGCATTTCTTGAAAGTCAACACTCAAATTTCATCCAAAAGGAAAAGGTTTGATGGGGGGCCGATACTCTATCAGGAGTAAGCCCATTTGCCAGAAACCGCATTCAGAACCAGTGAAATAGATATATGACGATTTCAAGCTTTGGAACTCTAAGTTTCTTAGGAGTTGAATATGAGCATATCTTCAAGGGAGAATACACTAGCTGCTTCCAAATGAAATATGTATTATGGTGATTGGTTCCATATCATATATTCAAAAGGTAGCCATCTGCTCCTTTAGGAGCTTTAGATATAGGCTTCATGAAACCTTTAACTTTTTCCCCATTCAGAAACAAAGTTTTTCAAACTGTGCATTTCTTGAAAGTCAACACTCAAATTTCATCCAAAAGGAAAAGGTTTGATGGGGGGCCAATACTCTATCAGGGGTATGCCCATTTGCCAGAAACCGCATTCAGAGCTTGTGAAATAGATATATGACGATTTCAAGCTTTGGAACTCTAAGTTTCTTAGGAGTTGAAAATGAGCATATCTTGAAAAGAGAATACACTAGCTGCTTCAAAATGAAATATGTATGATGGTGAATGGTTCCATATCATATATTCAAAAGGTAGCCATCTGCTCCTTTAGGAGCTTTAGATATAGGCTTTATAAAACCTTTACCTTTTCCCGCTTTCAGAAACAAAGTTTTTCAAACTGTGCGTTTCTTGAAAGTCAAAACTCAAATTTCATCAAAAAGGAAAAGGTTTGATGGTGGGCCGATACTCTATCAGGAGTAAGCCCATTTGCCAGAAACCGCATTCAGAACCTGTGAAATAGATATATGACGATTTCGAGCTTTGGCACTCTATGTTTCTTAGGAGTTGAATATGAGCATATCTTCAAGAGAGAATAAACTAGCTGCTTCCAAATGAAATATGTATTATGGTGAGTGGTTCCATATCATATATTCAAAAGGTAGCCATCTGCTCCTTTAGGAGCTTTAGATATAGGCTTTATAAAACCTATAACTTTTCCCGCATTCTGAAACAAAGTTTTTCAAACTGTGCGTTTCTTGAAAGTCAACACTCAAATTTCATCCAAAAGGAAAAGGTTTGATAGTGGGCCGATACTCTATCAGGAGTAAGCCCATTTGCCAGAATCCGCATTCAGAGCATGTGAAATACATACATGACGATTTCAAGCTTTGCCACTCTAAGTTTCTTAGGAGTTGAATATGAGCATATCTTCAAGAGAGAATACACTAGCTGCTTCCAAATGAAATATGTATTATGGTGAGTGGTTCCATATCATATATTCAAAAGGTAGCCATCTGCTCCTTTAGGAGCTTTAGATATAGGCTTTATAAAACCTTTACCTTTTCCCGCATTCAGAAACAAAGTTTTTCAAACTGTGCGTTTCTTGAAAGTCAACACTCAAATTTCATCAAAAAGGAAAAGGTTTGATGGTGGGCCGATACTCTATCAGGAGTAAGCCCATTTGCTAGAAACCGCATTCAGAACCTGTGAAATAGATATATGACGATTTCGAGCTTTGGCACTCTAAGTTTCTTAGGAGTTGAATATGAGCATATCTTCAAGAGAGAATACACTAGCTGCTTCCAAATGAAATATGTATTATGGTGAGTGGTTCCATATCATATATTCAAAAGGTAGCCATCTGCTCCTTTAGGAGCTTTAGATATAGGCTTTATAAAACCTATAACTTTTCCCGCATTCTGAAACAAAGTTTTTCAAACTGTGCGTTTCTTGAAAGTCAACACTCAAATTTCATCCAAAAAAAAAAGGTTTGATAGTGGGCCGATACTCTATCAGGAGTAAGCCCATTTGCCAGAAACCGCATTCAGAACCTGTGAAATAGATATATGACGATTTCAAGCTTTGGAACTCTAAGTTTCTTAGGAGTTGAAAATGAGCATATCTTGAAAAGAGAATACACTAGCTGCTTCCAAATGAAATATGTATGATGGTGAGTGGTTCCATATCATATATTCAAAAGGTAGCCATCTGCTCCTTTAGGAGCTTTAGATATAGGCTTTATAAAACCTTTAACTTTTTCCCCATTCAGAAACAAAGTTTTTCAAACTGTGCATTTCTTGAAAGTCAACACTCAAATTTCATCCAAAAGGAAAAGGTTTGATGGGGGGCCAATACTCTATCAGGGGTATGCCCATTTGCCAGAAACCGCATTCAGAGCTTGTGAAATAGATATATGACGATTTCAAGCTTTGGAACTCTAAGTTTCTTAAGAGTTGAAAATGAGCATATCTTGAAAAGAGAATACACTAGCTGCTTCAAAATGAAATATGTATGATGGTGAGTGGTTCCATATCATATATTCAAAAGGTAGCCATCTGCTCCTTTAGGAGCTTTAGATATAGGCTTTATAAAACCTTTACCTTTTCCCGCATTCAGAAACAAAGTTTTTCAAACTGTGCGTTTCTTGAAAGTCAACACTCAAATTTCATCAAAAAGGAAAAGGTTTGATGGTGGGCCGATACTCTATCAGGAGTAAGCCCATTTGCCAGAAACCGCATTCAGAACCTGTGAAATAGATATATGACGATTTCGAGCTTTGGCACTAAGTTTCTTAGGAGTTGAATATGAGCATATCTTCAAGAGAGAATACACTAGCTGCTTCCAAATGAAATATGTATGATGGTGAGTAGTTCCATATCATATATTCAAAAGGTAGCCATCTGCTCCTTTAGGAGCTTTAGATATAGGCTTTATAAAACCTTTAACTTTTTCCCCATTCAGATACAAAGTTTTTCAAACTGTGCATTTCTTGAAAGTCAACACTCAAATTTCATCCAAAAGGAAAAGGTTTGATGGGGGGCCAATACTCTATCAGGGGTATGCCCATTTGCCAGAAACCGCATTCAGAGCTTGTGAAATAGATATATGACGATTTCGAGCTTTGGCACTCTAAGTTTCTTAGGAGTTGAATATGAGCATATCTTGAAAAGAGAATACACTAGCTGCTTCAAAATGAAATATGTATGATGGTGAGTGGTTCCATATCATATATTCAAAAGGTAGCCATCTGCTCCTTTAGGAGCTTTAGATATAGGCTTTATAAAACCTTTACCTTTTCCCGCATTCAGAAACAAAGTTTTTCAAACTGTGCGTTTCTTGAAAGTCAACACTCAAATTTCATCAAAAAGGAAAAGGTTTGATGGTGGGCCGATACTCTATCAGGAGCAAGCCCATTTGCCAGAAACCGCATTCAGAACCTGTGAAATAGATATATGACGATTTCGAGCTTTGGCACTCTAAGTTCTTAGGAGTTGAATATGAGCATATCTTCAAGAGAGAATACACTAGCTGCTTCCAAATGAAATATGTATTATGGTGAGTGGTTCCATATCATATATTCAAAAGGTAGCCATCTGCTCCTTTAGGAGCTTTAGATATAGGCTTTATAAAACCTTTAACTTTTTCCCCATTCAGAAACAAAGTTTTTCAAACTGTGCATTTCTTGAAAGTCAACACTCAAATTTCATCCAAAAGGAAAAGGTGTGATGGGGGGCCAATACTCTATCAGGGGTATGCCCATTTGCCAGAAACCGCATTCAGAGCTTGTGAAATAGATATATGACGATTTCAAGCTTTGGAACTCTAAGTTTCTTAGGAGTTGAAAATGAGCATATCTTCAAGAGAGAATACACTAGCTGCTTCCAAATGAAATATGTATGATGGTTAGTGGTTCCATATCATATATTCAAAAGGTAGCCATCTGCTTCTTTAGGAGCTTTAGATATAGGCTTTATGAAACCTTTAACTTTTTCCCCATTCAGAAACAAAGTTTTTCAAACTGTGCATTTCTTGAAAGTCAACACTCAAATTTCATCCAAAAGGAAAAGGTTTGATAGTGGGCCGATACTCTATCAGGAGTAAGCCCATTTGCCAGAAACCGCATTCAGAGCATGTGAAATACATACATGACGATTTCAAGCTTTGGCACTCAAAGGTTTGATGGTGGGCCGATACTCTATCAGGAGTAAGCCCATTTGCCAGAAACCGCATTCAGAAACAGTGAAATAGATATATGACGATTTCAAGCTTTGGAACTCTAAGTTTCTTAGGAGTTGAAAATGAGCATATCTTGAAAAGAGAATACACTAGCTGCTTCCAAATGAAATATGTATGATGGTGAGTGGTTCCATATCATATATTCAAAAGGTAGCCATCTGCTCCTTTAGGAGCTTTAGATATAGGCTTTATAAAACCTTTAACTTTTTCCCCATTCAGAAACAAAGTTTTTCAAACTGTGCATTTCTCTAAAGTCAACACTCAAATTTCATCCAAAAGGAAAAGGTTTGATGGGGGGCCAATACTCTATCAGGGGTATGCCCATTTGCCAGAAACCGCATTCAGAGCTTGTGAAATAGATATATGACGATTTCAAGCTTTGGAACTCTAAGTTTCTTAGGAGTTGAAAATGAGCATATCTTGAAAAGAGAATACACTAGCTGCTTCAAAATGAAATATGTATGATGGTGAGTGGTTCCATATCATATATTCAAAAGGTAGCCATCTGCTCCTTTAGGAGCTTTAGATATAGGCTTTATAAAACCTTTACCTTTTCCCGCATTCAGAAACAAAGTTTTTCAAACTGTGCGTTTCTTGAAAGTCAACACTCAAATTTCATCAAAAAGGAAAAGGTTTGATGGTGGGCCGATACTCTATCAGGAGTAAGCCCATTTGCCAGAAACCGCATTCAGAACCTGTGAAATATATATATGACGATTTCGAGCTTTGGCACTCTAAGTTTCTTAGGAGTTGAATATGAGCATATCTTCAAGAGAGAATACACTAGCTGCTTCCAAATGAAATATGTATTATGGTGAGTGGTTCCATATCATATATTCAAAAGGTAGCCATCTGCTCCTTTAGGAGCTTTAGATATAGGCTTTATAAAACCTATAACTTTTCCCGCATTCTGAAACAAAGTTTTTCAAACTGTGCGTTTCTTGAAAGTCAACACTCAAATTTCATCCAAAAAAAAAAGGTTTGATAGTGGGCCGATACTCTATCAGGAGTAAGCCCATTTGCCAGAAACCGCATTCAGAACCTGTGAAATAGATATATGACGATTTCAAGCTTTGGAACTCTAAGTTTCTTAGGAGTTGAAAATGAGCATATCTTGAAAAGAGAATACACTAGCTGCTTCCAAATGAAATATGTATGATGGTGAGTGGTTCCATATCATATATTCAAAAGGTAGCCATCTGCTCCTTTAGGAGCTTTAGATATAGGCTTTATAAAACCTTTAACTTTTTCCCCATTCAGAAACAAAGTTTTTCAAACTGTGCATTTCTTGAAAGTCAACACTCAAATTTCATCCAAAAGGAAAAGGTTTGATGGGGGGCCAATACTCTATCAGGGGTATGCCCATTTGCCAGAAACCGCATTCAGAGCTTGTGAAATAGATATATGACGATTTCAAGCTTTGGAACTCTAAGTTTCTTAGGAGTTGAAAATGAGCATATCTTGAAAAGAGAATACACTAGCTGCTTCAAAATGAAATATGTATGATGGTGAGTGGTTCCATATCATATATTCAAAAGGTAGCCATCTGCTCCTTTAGGAGCTTTAGATATAGGCTTTATAAAACCTTGACCTTTTCCCGCATTCAGAAACAAAGTTTTTCAAACTGTGCGTTTCTTGAAAGTCAACACTCAAATTTCATCAAAAAGGAAAAGGTTTTATGGTGGGCCGATACTCTATCAGGAGTAAGCCCATTTGCCAGAAACCGCATTCAGAACCTGTGAAATAGATATATGACGATTTCAAGCTTTGGAACTCTAAGTTTCTTAGGAGTTGAAAATGAGCATATCTTGAAAAGAGAATACACTAGCTGCTTCAAAATGAAATATGTATGATGGTGAGTGGTTCCATATCACATATTCAAAAGGTAGCCATCTGCTCCTTTAGGAGCTTTAGATATAAGCTTTATAAAACCTATAACTTTTCCCCCATTCAGAAACAAAGTTTTTCAAACTGTGCATTTCTTGAAAGTCAACACTCAAATTTCATCCGAAAGGAAAAGGTTTGATGGTGGGACGATACTCTATCAGGAGTAAGCCCATTTGCCAGAAACCGCATTCAGAGCATGTGAAATACATACATGACGATTTCGAGCTTTGGCACTCTAAGTTTCTTAGGAGTTGAATATGAGCATATCTTCAAGGGAGAATACACTAGCTGCTTCCAAATGAAATATGTATGATGGTGAGTGGTTCCATATCATATATTCAAAAGGTAGCCATCTGCTCCTTTAGGAGCTTTAGATATAGGCTTTATAAAACCTATAACTTTTCTCGCATTCTGAAACAAAGTTTTTCAAACTGTGCGTTTCTTGAAAGTCAACACTCAAATTTCATCAAAAAGGAAAAGGTTAGATGGTGGGCCGATACTCTATCAGGAGTAAGCCCATTTACCAGAAACCGCATTCAGATCCTGTGAAATAGATATATGACGATTTCGAGCTTTGGCACTCTAAGTTTCTTAGGAGTTGAATATGAGCATATCTTCAAGAGAGAAAACACTAGGTGCTTCCAAATGAAATATGTATGATGGTGAGTGGTTCCATATCACATATTCAAAAGGTAGCCATCTGCTCCTTTAGGAGCTTTAGATATAAGCTTTATAAAACCTATAACTTTTCCCCCATTCAGAAACAAAGTTTTTCAAACTGTGCATTTCTTGAAAGTCAACACTCAAATTTCATCCGAAAGGAAAAGGTTTGATGGTGAGACGATACTCTATCAGGAGTAAGCCCATTTGCCAGAAACCGCATTCAGAACCTGTGAAATAGATATATGACGATTTCGAGCTTTGGCACTCTAAGTTTCTTAGGAGTTGAATATGAGCATATCTTCAAGGGAGAATACACTAGCTGCTTCAAAATGAAATATGTATGATGGTGAGTGGTTCCACATCATATATTCAAAAGGTAGCCATCTGCTCCTTTAGGAGCTTTAGATATAGGCTTTATAAAACCGTTACCTTTTCCCGCATTCAGAAACAAATTTTTTCAAACTGTGCGTTTCTTGAAAGTCAACACTCAAATTTCATCAAAAAGGAAAAGGTTTGATGGTGGGCCGATACTCTATCAGGAGTAAGCCCATTTGCCAGAAACCGCATTCAGAACCTGTGAAATAGATATATGACGATTTCAAGCTTTGGAACTCTAAGTTTCTTAGGAGTTGAAAATGAGCATATCTTGAAAAGAGAATACACTAGCTGCTTCAAAATGAAATATGTATGATGGTGAGTGGTTCCATATCACATATTCAAAAGGTAGCCATCTGCTCCTTTAGGAGCTTTAGATATAAGCTTTATAAAACCTATAACTTTTCCCCCATTCAGAAACAAAGTTTTTCAAACTGTGCATTTCTTGAAAGTCAACACTCAAATTTCATCCGAAAGGAAAAGGTTTGATGGTGGGACGATACTCTATCAGGAGTAAGCCCATTTGCCAGAAACCGCATTCAGAGCATGTGAAATACATACATGACGATTTCGAGCTTTGGCACTCTAAGTTTCTTAGGAGTTGAATATGAGCATATCTTCAAGGGAGAATACACTAGCTGCTTCCAAATGAAATATGTATGATGGTGAGTGGTTCCATATCATATATTCAAAAGGTAGCCATCTGCTCCTTTAGGAGCTTTAGATATAGGCTTTATAAAACCGTTACCTTTTCCCGCATTCAGAAACAAAGTTTTTCAAACTGTGCGTTTCTTGAAAGTCAACACTCAAATTTCATCAAAAAGGAAAAGGTTTGATGGTGGGCCGATACTCTATCAGGAGTAAGCCCATTTGCCAGAAACCGCATTCAGAACCTGTGAAATAGATATATGACGATTTCAAGCTTTGGAACTCTAAGTTTCTTAGGAGATGAAAATGAGCATATCTTGAAAAGAGAATACACTAGCTGTTTCAAAATAAAATATGTATGATGGTGAGTGGTTCCATATCATATATTCAAAAGGTAGCCATCTGCTCCTTTAGGAGCTTTAGATATAGGCTTTATAAAACCTATAACTTTTCCCGCATTCTGAAACAAAGTTTTTCAAACTGTGCGTTTCTTGAAAGTCAACACTCAAATTTCATCAAAAAGGAAAAGGTTAGATGGTGGGCCGATACTCTATCAGGAGTAAGCCCATTTGCCAGAAACCGCATTCAGAACCTGTGAAATAGATATATGACGATTTCGAGCTTTGGCACTCTAAGTTTCTTAGGAGTTGAATATGAGCATATCTTCAAGAGAGAATACACTAGCTGCTTCAAAATGAAATATGTATGATGGTGAGTGGTTCCATATCACATATTCAAAAGGTAGCCATCTGCTCCTTTAGGAGCTTTAGATATAAGCTTTATAAAACCTATTAATTTTCCCGCATTCAGAAACAAAGTTTTTCAAACTGTGCATTTCTTGAAAGTCAACACTCAAATTTCATCCGAAAGGAAAAGGTTTGATGGTGGGACGATACTCTATCAGGAGTAAGCCCATTTGCCAGAAACCGCATTCAGAGCATGTGAAATACATACATGACGATTTCGAGCTTTGGCACTCTAAGTTTCTTAGGAGTTGAATATGAGCATATCTTCAAGGGAGAATACACTAGCTGCTTCAAAATGAAATATGTATGATGGTGAGTGGTTCCACATCATATATTCAAAAGGTAGCCATCTGCTCCTTTAGGAGCTTTAGATATAGGCTTTATAAAACCTTTACCTTTTCCCGCATTCAGAAACAAAGTTTTTCAAACTGTGCGTTTCTTGAAAGTCAACACTCAAATTTCATCCGAAAGGAAAAGGTTTTATGGTGGGCCGATACTCTATCAGGAGTAAGCCCATTTGCCAGAAACCGCATTCAGAACCTGTGAAATAGATATATGACGATTTCAAGCTTTGGAACTCTAAGTTTCTTAGGAGTTGAAAATGAGCATATCTTGAAAAGAGAATACACTAGCTGCTTCAAAATGAAATATGTATGATGGTGAGTGGTTCCATATCATATATTCAAAAGGTAGCCATCTGCTCCTTTAGGAGCTTTAGATATAGGCTTTATAAAACCTATAACTTTTCCCCCATTCAGAAACAAAGTTTTTCAAACTGTGCATTTCTTGAAAGTCAACACTCAAATTTCATCCGAAAAGAAAAGGTTTTATGGTGGGCCGATACTCTATCAGGAGTAAGCCCATTTGCCAGAAACCGCAGTCAGAACCTGTGAAATAGATATATGACGATTTCAAGCTTTGGAACTCTAAGTTTCTTAGGAGTTGAAAATGAGCATATCTTGAAAAGAGAATACACTAGCTGCTTCAAAATGAAATATGTATGATGGCGAGTGGTTCCATATCATATATTCAAAAGGTAGCCATCTGCTCCTTTAGGAGCTTTAGATATAGGCTTTATAAAACCGTTACCTTTTCCCGCATTCAGAAACAAAGTTTTTCAAACTGTGCGTTTCTTGAAAGTCAACACTCAAATTTCATCAAAAAGGAAAAGGTTTGATGGTGGGCCGATACTCTATCAGGAGTAAGCCCATTTGCCAGAAACCGCATTCAGAACCTGTGAAATAGATATATGACGATTTCAAGCTTTGGAACTCTAAGTTTCTTAGGAGATGAAAATGAGCATATCTTGAAAAGAGAATACACTAGCTGCTTCAAAATGAAATATGTATGATGGTGAGTGGTTCCATATCATATATTCAAAAGGTAGCCATCTGCTCCTTTAGGAGCTTTAGATATAGGCTTTATAAAACCTATAACTTTTCCCGCATTCTGAAACAAAGTTTTTCAAACTGTGCGTTTCTTGAAAGTCAACACTCAAATTTCATCAAAAAGGAAAAGGTTAGATGGTGGGCCGATACTCTATCAGGAGTAAGCCCATTTGCCAGAAACCGCATTCAGAACCTGTGAAATAGATATATGACGATTTCAAGCTTTGGAACTCTAAGTTTCTTAGGAGTTGAAAATGAGCATATCTTGAAAAGAGAATACACTAGCTGCTTCAAAATGAAATATGTATGATGGTGAGTGGTTCCATATCATATATTCAAAAGGTAGCCATCTGCTCCTTTAGGAGCTTTAGATATAGGCTTTATAAAACCTATAACTTTTCTCGCATTCTGAAACAAAGTTTTTCAAACTGTGCGTTTCTTGAAAGTCAACACTCAAATTTCATCAAAAAGGAAAAGGTTAGATGGTGGGCCGATACTCTATCAGGAGTAAGCCCATTTGCCAGAAACCGCATTCAGAACCTGTGAAATAGATATATGACGATTTCGAGCATTGGCACTCTAAGTTTCTTAGGAGTTGAATATGAGCATATCTTCAAGAGAGAATACACTAGCTGCTTCCAAATGAAATATGTATGATGGTGAGTGGTTCCATATCACATATTCAAAAGGTAGCCATGTGCTCCTTTAGGAGCTTTAGATATAAGCTTTATAAAACCTATAACTTTTCCCCCATTCAGAAACAAAGTTTTTCAAACTGTGCATTTCTTGAAAGTCAACACTCAAATTTCATCCGAAAGGAAAAGGTTTGATGGTGAGACGATACTCTATCAGGAGTAAGCCCATTTGCCAGAAACCGCATTCAGAACCTGTGAAATAGATATATGACGATTTCGAGCTTTGGCACTCTAAGTTTCTTAGGAGTTGAATATGAGCATATCTTCAAGAGAGAATACACTAGCTGCTTCCAAATGAAATATGTATGATGGTGAGTGGTTCCATATCACATATTCAAAAGGTAGCCATCTGCTCCTTTAGGAGCTTTAGATATAAGCTTTATAAAACCTATAACTTTTCCCCCATTCAGAAACAAAGTTTTTCAAACTGTGCATTTCTTGAAAGTCAACACTCAAATTTCATCCGAAAGGAAAAGGTTTGATGGTGAGACGATACTCTATCAGGAGTAAGCCCATTTGCCAGAAACCGCATTCAGAACCTGTGAAATAGATATATGACGATTTCGAGCTTTGGCACTCTAAGTTTCTTAGGAGTTGAATATGAGCATATCTTCAAGGGAGAATACACTAGCTGCTTCAAAATGAAATATGTATGATGGTGAGTGGTTCCACATCATATATTCAAAAGGTAGCCATCTGCTCCTTTAGGAGCTTTAGATATAGGCTTTATAAAACCGTTACCTTTTCCCGCATTCAGAAACAAATTTTTTCAAACTGTGCGTTTCTTGAAAGTCAACACTCAAATTTCATCAAAAAGGAAAAGGTTTGATGGTGGGCCGATACTCTATCAGGAGTAAGCCCATTTGCCAGAAACCGCATTCAGAACCTGTGAAATAGATATATGACGATTTCAAGCTTTGGAACTCTAAGTTTCTTAGGAGTTGAAAATGAGCATATCTTGAAAAGAGAATACACTAGCTGCTTCGAAATGAAATATGTATGATGGTGAGTGGTTCCATATCATATATTCAAAAGGTAGCCATCTGCTCCTTTAGGAGCTTTAGATATAGGCTTTATAAAACCTATAACTTTTCTCGCATTCTGAAACAAAGTTTTTCAAACTGTGCGTTTCTTGAAAGTCAACACTCAAATTTCATCCGAAAGGAAAAGGTTTGATGGTGAGACGATACTCTATCAGGAGTAAGCCCATTTGCCAGAAACCGCATTCAGAACCTGTGAAATAGATATATGACGATTTCGAGCTTTGGCACTCTAAGTTTCTTAGGAGTTGAATATGAGCATATCTTCAAGAGAGAATACACTAGCTGCTTCCAAATGAAATATGTATGATGGTGAGTGGTTCCACATCATATATTCAAAAGGTAGCCATCTGCTCCTTTAGGAGCTTTAGATATAGGCTTTATAAAACCGTTACCTTTTCCCGCATTCAGAAACAAATTTTTTCAAACTGTGCGTTTCTTGAAAGTCAACACTCAAATTTCATCAAAAAGGAAAAGGTTTGATGGTGGGCCGATACTCTATCAGGAGTAAGCCCATTTGCCAGAAACCGCATTCAGAACCTGTGAAATAGATATATGACGATTTCAAGCTTTGGAACTCTAAGTTTCTTAGGAGTTGAAAATGAGCATATCTTGAAAAGAGAATACACTAGCTGCTTCGAAATGAAATATGTATGATGGTGAGTGGTTCCATATCACATATTCAAAAGGTAGCCATCTGCTCCTTTAGGAGCTTTAGATATAAGCTTTATAAAACCTATAACTTTTCCCCCATTCAGAAACAAAGTTTTTCAAACTGTGCATTTCTTGAAAGTCAACACTCAAATTTCATCCGAAAGGAAAAGGTTTGATGGTGGGACGATACTCTATCAGGAGTAAGCCCATTTGCCAGAAACCGCATTCAGAGCATGTGAAATACATACATGACGATTTCGAGCTTTGGCACTCTAAGTTTCTTAGGAGTTGAATATGAGCATATCTTCAAGGGAGAATACACTAGCTGCTTCCAAATGAAATATGTATGATGGTGAGTGGTTCCATATCATATATTCAAAAGGTAGCCATCTGCTTTTTTAGGAGCTTTAGATATAGGCTTTATAAAACCTTTACCTTTTCCCGCATTCAGAAAAAAAGTTTTTCAAACTGTGCGTTTCTTGAAAGTCAACACTCAAATTTCATCCGAAAGGAAAAGGTTTTATGGTGGGCCGATACTCTATCAGGAGTAAGCCCATTTGCCAGAAACCGCATTCAGAACCTGTGAAATAGATATATGACGATTTCAAGCTTTGGAACTCTAAGTTTCTTAGGAGTTGAAAATGAGCATATCTTGAAAAGAGAATACACTAGCTGCTTCAAAATAAAATATGTATGATGGTGAGTGGTTCCATATCATATATTCAAAAGGTAGCCATCTGCTCCTTTAGGAGCTTTAGATATAGGCTTTATAAAACCTATAACTTTTCCCGCATTCTGAAACAAAGTTTTTCAAACTGTGCGTTTCTTGAAAGTCAACACTCAAATTTCATCAAAAAGGAAAAGGTTTGATGGTGGGCCGATACTCTATCAGGAGTAAGCCCATTTGCCAGAAACCGCATTCAGAACCTGTGAAATAGATATATGACGATTTCGAGCTTTGGCACTCTAAGTTTCTTAGGAGTTGAATATGAGCATATCTTCAAGAGAGAATACACTAGCTGCTTCAAAATGAAATATGTATGATGGTGAGTGGTTCCATATCACATATTCAAAAGGTAGCCATCTGCTCCGTTAGGAGCTTTAGATATAAGCTTTATAAAACCTATTAATTTTCCCGCATTCAGAAACAAATTTTTTCAAACTGTGCGTTTCTTGAATGTCAACACTCAAATTTCATCAAAAAGGAAAAGGTTTGATGGTGGGCCGATACTCTATCAGGAGTAAGCCCATTTGCCAGAAACCGCATTCAGAACCTGTGAAATAGATATATGACGATTTCAAGCTTTGGAACTCTAAGTTTCTTAGGAGTTGAAAATGAGCATATCTTGAAAAGAGAATACACTAGCTGCTTCAAAATGAAATATGTATGATGGTGAGTGGTTCCATATCACATATTCAAAAGGTAGCCATCTGCTCCTT
The DNA here is from genome assembly GCF_963514075.1 of Conger conger. NCBI lineage: Eukaryota > Metazoa > Chordata > Actinopteri > Anguilliformes > Congridae > Conger > Conger conger. The sequence goes on from NC_083761.1 coordinate 39,139,598, forward strand.
TAGGAGCTTTAGATATAGGCTTTATAAAACCTATAACTTTTCCCCCATTCAGAAACAAAGTTTTTCAAACTGTGCATTTCTTGAAAGTCAACACTCAAATTTCATCCGAAAGGAAAAGGTTTGATGGTGGGACGATACTCTATCAGGAGTAAGCCCATTTGCCAGAAACCGCATTCAGAGCATGTGAAATACATACATGACGATTTCGAGCTTTGGCACTCTAAGTTTCTTAGGAGTTGAATATGAGCATATCTTCAAGGGAGAATACACTAGCTGCTTCCAAATGAAATATGTATGATGGTGAGTGGTTCCATATCATATATTCAAAAGGTAGCCATCTGCTCCTTTAGGAGCTTTAGATATAGGCTTTATAAAACCTTTACCTTTTCCCGCATTCAGAAACAAAGTTTTTCAAACTGTGGTTTCTTGAAAGTCAACACTCAAATTTCATCCGAAAGGAAAAGGTTTTATGGTGGGCCGATACTCTATCAGGAGTAAGCCCATTTGCCAGAAACCGCATTCAGAACCTGTGAAATAGATATATGACGATTTCAAGCTTTGGAACTCTAAGTTTCTTAGGAGTTGAAAATGAGCATATCTTGAAAAGAGAATACACTAGCTGCTTCAAAATGAAATATGTATGATGGTGAGTGGTTCCATATCATATATTCAAAAGGTAGCCATCTGCTCCTTTAGGAGCTTTAGATATAGGCTTTATAAAACCGTTACCTTTTCCCGCATTCAGAAACAAAGTTTTTCAAACTGTGCGTTTCTTGAAATTACACTCAAATTTCATCAAAAAGGAAAAGGTTTGATGGTGGGCCGATACTCTATCAGGAGTAAGCCCATTTGCCAGAAACCGAATTCAGAACCTGTGAAATAGATATATGACGATTTCAAGCTTTGGAACTCTAAGTTTCTTAGGAGATGAAAATGAGCATATCTTGAAAAGAGAATACACTAGCTGCTTCAAAATAAAATATGTATGATGGTGAGTGGTTCCATATCATATATTCAAAAGGTAGCCATCTGCTCCTTTAGGAGCTTTAGATATAGGCTTTATAAAACCTATAACTTTTCCCGCATTCTGAAACAAAGTTTTTCAAACTGTGCGTTTCTTGAAAGTCAACACTCAAATTTCATCAAAAAGGAAAAGGTTAGATGGTGGGCCGATACTCTATCAGGAGTAAGCCCATTTGCCAGAAACCGCATTCAGAACCTGTGAAATAGATATATGACGATTTCGAGCTTTGGCACTCTAAGTTTCTTAGGAGTTGAATATGAGCATATCTTCAAGAGAGAATACACTAGCTGCTTCAGAATGAAATATGTATGATGGTGAGTGGATCCATATCACATATTCAAAAGGTAGCCATCTGCTCCTTTAGGAGCTTTAGATATAAGCTTTATAAAACCTATTAATTTTCCCGCATTCAGAAACAAAGTTTTTCAAACTGTGCATTTCTTGAAAGTCAACACTCGAATTTCATCCGAAAGGAAAAGGTTTGATGGTGGGACGATACTCTATCAGGAGTAAGCCCATTTGCCAGAAACCGCATTCAGAGCATGTGAAATACATACATGACGATTTCGAGCTTTGGCACTCTAAGTTTCTTAGGAGTTGAATATGAGCATATCTTCAAGGGAGAATACACTAGCTGCTTCCAAATGAAATATGTATGATGGTGAGTGGTTCCATATCACATATTCAAAAGGTAGCCATCTGCTCCTTTAGGAGCTTTAGATATAGGCTTTATAAAACCTATAACTTTTCCCGCATTCTGAAACAAAGTTTTTCAAACTGTGCGTTTCTTGAAAGTCAACACTCAAATTTCATCCAAAAGGAAAAGGTGTGATGGGGGGCCAATACTCTATCAGGGGTATGCCCATTTGCCAGAAACCGCATTCAGATCTTGTGAAATTGATATATGACGATTTCAAGCTTTGGAACTCTAAGTTTCTTAGGAGTTGAAAATGAGCATATCTTGAAAAGAGAATACACTAGCTGCTTCAAAATGAAATATGTATGATGGTGAGTGGTTCCATATCATATATTCAAAAGGTAGCCATCTGCTCCTTTAGGAGCTTTAGATATAGGCTTTATAAAACCTATAACTTTTCCCGCATTCTGAAACAAAGTTTTTCAAACTGTGCGTTTCTTGAAAGTCAACACTCAAATTTCATCAAAAAGGAAAAGGTTAGATGGTGGGCCGATATTCTATCAGGAGTAAGCCCATTTGCCAGAAACCGCATTCAGAACCTGTGAAATAGATATATGACGATTTCGAGCTTTGGCACTCTAAGTTTCTTAGGAGTTGAATATGAGCATATCTTCAAGGGAGAATACACTAGCTGCTTCCAAATGAAATATGTATGATGGTGAGTGGTTCCATATCACATATTCAAAAGGTAGCCATCTGCTCCTTTAGGAGCTTTAGATATAGGCTTTATAAAACCTATTAATTTTCCCGCATTCAGAAACAAAGTTTTTCAAACTGTGCATTTCTTGAAAGTCAACACTCAAATTTCATCCGAAAGGAAAAGGTTTGATGGTGGGACGATACTCTATCAGGAGTAAGCCCATTTGCCAGAAACCGCATTCAGAGCATGTGAAATACAAACATGACGATTTCGAGCTTTGGCACTCTAAGTTTCTTAGGAGTTGAATATGAGCATATCTTCAAGGGAGAATACACTAGCTGCTTCAAAATGAAATATGTATGATGGTGAGTGGTTCCATATCATATATTCAAAAGGTAGCCATCTGCTCCTTTAGGAGCTTTAGATATAGGCTTTATAAAACCGTTACCTTTTCCCGCATTCAGAAACAAAGTTTTTCAAACTGTGCGTTTCTTGAAAGTCAACACTCAAATTTCATCAAAAAGGAAAAGGTTTGATGGTGGGCGGATACTCTATCAGGAGAAAGCCCATTTGCCAGAAACCGCATTCAGAACCTGTGAAATAGATATATGACGATTTCAAGCTTTGGAACTCTAAGTTTTTTAGGAGTTGAAAATGAGCATATCTTGAAAAGAGAATACACTAGCTGCTTCAAAATGAAATATGGATGATGGTGAGTGGTTCCATATCACATATTCAAAAGGTAGCCATCTGCTCCTTTAGGAGCTTTAGATATAAGCTTTATAAAACCTATAACTTTTCCCCCATTCAGAAACAAAGTTTTTCAAACTGTGCATTTCTTGAAAGTCAACACTCAAATTTCATCCGAAAGGAAAAGGTTTGATGGTGGGACGATACTCTATCAGGAGTAAGCCCATTTGCCAGAAACTGCATTCAGAGCATGTGAAATACATACATGACGATTTCGAGCTTTGGCACTCTAAGTTTCTTAGGAGTTGAATATGAGCATATCTTCAAGGGAGAATACACTAGCTGCTTCCAAATGAAATATGTATGATGGTGAGTGGTTCCATATCACATATTCAAAAGGTAGCCATCTGCTCCTTTAGGAGCTTTAGATATAGGCTTTATAAAACCTATAACTTTTCCCGCATTCTGAAACAAAGTTTTTCAAACTGTGCGTTTCTTGAAAGTCAACACTCAAATTTCATCCAAAAGGAAAAGGTGTGATGGGGGGCCAATACTCTATCAGGGGTATGCCCATTTGCCAGAAACCGCATTCAGAGCTTGTGAAATTGATATATGACGATTTCAAGCTTTGGAACTCTAAGTTTCTTAGGAGTTGAAAATGAGCATATCTTGAAAAGAGAATACACTAGCTGCTTCAAAATGAAATATGTATGATGGTGAGTGGTTCCATATCATATATTCAAAAGGTAGCCATCTGCTCTTTTAGGAGCTTTAGATATAGGCTTTATAAAACCTTTACCTTTTCCCGCATTCAGAAACAAAATTTTTTTAAATGTGCGTTTCTTGAAAGTCAACACTTAAATTTCATCAAAAAGGAAAAGGTTTGATGGTGGGCCGATACTCTATCAGGAGTAAGCCCATTTGCCAGAAACCGCATTCAGAACCTGTGAAATAGATATATGACGATTTCGAGCTTTGGCACTCTAAGTTTCTTAGGAGTCGAATATGAGCATATCTTCAAGGGAGAATACACTAGCTGCTTCCAAATGAAATATGTATGATGGTGAGTGGTTCCATATCACATATTCAAAAGGTAGCCATCTGCTCCTTTAGGAGCTTTAGATATAGGCTTTATAAAACCTATAACTTTTCCCGCATTCTGAAACAAAGTTTTTCAAACTGTGCGTTTCTTGAAAGTCAACACTCAAATTTCATCCAAAAGGAAAAGGTGTGATGGGGGGCCAATACTCTATCAGGGGTATGCCCATTTGCCAGAAACCGCATTCAGAGCTTGTGAAATTGATATATGACGATTTCAAGCTTTGGAACTCTAAGTTTCTTAGGAGTTGAAAATGAGCATATCTTGAAAAGAGAATACACTAGCTGCTTCAAAATGAAATATGTATGATGGTGAGTGGTTCCATATCATATATTCAAAAGGTAGCCATCTGCTCCTTTAGGAGCTTTAGATATAGGCTTTATAAAACCTTTACCTTTTCCCGCATTCAGAAACAAAGTTTTTCAAACTGTGCGTTTCTTGAAAGTCAACACTCAAATTTCATCCGAAAGGAAAAGGTTTGATGGTGGGCCGATACTCTATCAGGAGTAAGCGCATTTACCAGAAACCGCATTCAGAACCTGTGAAATAGATATATGACGATTTCAAGCTTTGGAACTCTAAGTTTCTTAGGAATTGAAAATGAGCATATCTTGAAAAGAGAATACACTAGCTGCTTCAAAATGAAATATGTATGATGGTGAGTGGTTCCATATCACATATTCAAAAGGTAGCCATCTGCTCCTTTAGGAGCTTTAGATATAGGCTTTATAAAACCTATAACTTTTCCCGCATTCTGAAACAAAGTTTTTCAAACTGTGCGTTTCTTGAAAGTCAACACTCAAATTTCATCAAAAAGGAAAAGGTTAGATGGTGGGCCGATATTCTATCAGGAGTAAGCCCATTTGCCAGAAACCGCATTCAGAACCTGTGAAATAGATATATGACGATTTCGAGCTTTGGCACTCTAAGTTTTTTAGGAGTTGAAAATGAGCATATCTTGAAAAGAGAATACACTAGCTGCTTCAAAATGAAATATGGATGATGGTGAGTGGTTCCATATCACATATTCAAAAGGTAGCCATCTGCTCCTTTAGGAGCTTTAGATATAAGCTTTATAAAACCTATAACTTTTCCCCCATTCAGAAACAAAGTTTTTCAAACTGTGCATTTCTTGAAAGTCAACACTCAAATTTCATCCGAAAGGAAAAGGTTTGATGGTGGGACGATACTCTATCAGGAGTAAGCCCATTTGCCAGAAACCGCATTCAGAGCATGTGAAATACATACATGACGATTTCGAGCTTTGGCACTCTAAGTTTCTTAGGAGTTGAATATGAGCATATCTTCAAGGGAGAATACACTAGCTGCTTCCAAATGAAATATGTATGATGGTGAGTGGTTCCATATCACATATTCAAAAGGTAGCCATCTGCTCCTTTAGGAGCTTTAGATATAAGCTTTATAAAACCTATAACTTTTCCCGCATTCTGAAACAAAGTTTTTCAAACTGTGCGTTTCTTGAAAGTCAACACTCAAATTTCATCCAAAAGGAAAAGGTGTGATGGGGGGCCAATACTCTATCAGGGGTATGCCCATTTGCCAGAAACCGCATTCAGAGCTTGTGAAATTGATATATGACGATTTCAAGCTTTGGAACTCTAAGTTTCTTAGGAGTTGAAAATGAGCATATCTTGAAAAGAGAATACACTAGCTGCTTCAAAATGAAATATGTATGATGGTGAGTGGTTCCATATCATATATTCAAAAGGTAGCCATCTGCTCCTTTAGGAGCTTTAGATATAGGCTTTATAAAACCTTTACCTTTTCCCGCATTCAGAAACAAAGTTTTTCAAACTGTGCGTTTCTTGAAAGTCAACACTCAAATTTCATCCGAAAGGAAAAGGTTTGATGGTGGGCCGATACTCTATCAGGAGTAAGCCCATTTACCAGAAACCGCATTCAGAACCTGTGAAATAGATATATGACGATTTCAAGCTTTGGAACTCTAAGTTTCTTAGGAGTTGAAAATGAGCATATCTTGAAAAGAGAATACACTAGCTGCTTCAAAATGAAATATGTATGATGGTGAGTGGTTCCATATCACATATTCAAAAGGTAGCCATCTGCTCCTTTAGGAGCTTTAGATATAGGCTTTATAAAACCTATAACTTTTCCCGCATTCTGAAACAAAGTTTTTCAAACTGTGCGTTTCTTGAAAGTCAACACTCAAATTTCATCCAAAAGGAAAAGGTGTGATGGGGGGCCAATACTCTATCAGGGGTATGCCCATTTGCCAGAAACCGCATTCAGAGCTTGTGAAATTGATATATGACGATTTCAAGCTTTGGAACTCTAAGTTTCTTAGGAGTTGAAAATGAGCATATCTTGAAAAGAGAATACACTAGCTGCTTCAAAATGAAATATGTATGATGGTGAGTGGTTCCATATCATATATTCAAAAGGTAGCCATCTGCTCCTTTAGGAGCTTTAGATATAGGCTTTATAAAACCTTTACCTTTTCCCGCATTCAGAAACAAAGTTTTTCAAACTGTGCGTTTCTTGAAAGTCAACACTCAAATTTCATCCGAAAGGAAAAGGTTTGATGGTGGGCCGATACTCTATCAGGAGTAAGCCCATTTACCAGAAACCGCATTCAGAACCTGTGAAATAGATATATGACGATTTCAAGCTTTGGAACTCTAAGTTTCTTAGGAGTTGAAAATGAGCATATCTTGAAAAGAGAATACACTAGCTGCTTCAAAATGAAATATGTATGATGGTGAGTGGTTCCATATCACATATTCAAAAGGTAGCCATCTGCTCCTTTAGGAGCTTTAGATATAGGCTTTATAAAACCTATAACTTTTCCCGCATTCTGAAACAAAGTTTTTCAAACTGTGCGTTTCTTGAAAGTCAACACTCAAATTTCATCAAAAAGGAAAAGGTTAGATGGTGGGCCGATACTCTATCAGGAGTAAGCCCATTTGCCAGAAACCGCATTCAGAACCTGTGAAATAGATATATGACGATTTCGAGCTTTGGCACTCTAAGTTTCTTAGGAGTTGAATATGAGCATATCTTCAAGGGAGAATACACTAGCTGCTTCCAAATGAAATATGTATGATGGTGAGTGGTTCCATATCACATATTCAAAAGGTAGCCATCTGCTCCTTTAGGAGCTTTAGATATAGGCTTTATAAAACCTATAACTTTTCCCGCATTCTGAAACAAAGTTTTTCAAACTGTGCGTTTCTTGAAAGTCAACACTCAAATTTCATCCAAAAGGAAAAGGTGTGATGGGGGGCCAATACTCTATCAGGGGTATGCCCATTTGCCAGAAACCGCATTCAGAGCTTGTGAAATTGATATATGACGATTTCAAGCTTTGGAACTCTAAGTTTCTTAGGAGTTGAAAATGAGCATATCTTGAAAAGAGAATACACTAGCTGCTTCAAAATGAAATATGTATGATGGTGAGTGGTTCCATATCATATATTCAAAAGGTAGCCATCTGCTCCTTTAGGAGCTTTAGATATAGGCTTTATAAAACCTTTACCTTTTCCCGCATTCAGAAACAAAGTTTTTCAAACTGTGCGTTTCTTGAAAGTCAACACTCAAATTTCATCCGAAAGGAAAAGGTTTGATGGTGGGCCGATACTCTATCAGGAGTAAGCCCATTTACCAGAAACCGCATTCAGAACCTGTGAAATAGATATATGACGATTTCAAGCTTTGGAACTCTAAGTTTCTTAGGAGTTGAAAATGAGCATATCTTGAAAAGAGAATACACTAGCTGCTTCAAAATGAAATATGTATGATGGTGAGTGGTTCCATATCACATATTCAAAAGGTAGCCATCTGCTCCTTAGGAGCTTTAGATATAGGCTTTATAAAACATTTAACTTTTTCCCCATTCAGAAACAAAGTTTTTCAAACTGTGCATTTCTTGAAAGTCAACAATCAAATTTCATCCAAAAGGAAAAGGTGTGATGGGGGGCCAATTCTCTATCAGGGGTATGCCCATTTGCCAGAAACCGCATTCAGAGCTTGTGAAATTGATATATGACGATTTCAAGCTTTGGAACTCTAAGTTTCTTAGGAGTTGAAAATGAGCATATCTTGAAAAGAGAAGACACTAGCTGCTTCAAAATGAAATATGTATGATGGTGAGTGGTTCCATATCATATATTCAAAAGGTAGCCATCTGCTCCTTTAGGAGCTTTAGATATAGGCTTTATAAAACCTTTACCTTTTCCCGCATTCAGAAACAAAGTTTTTCAAACTGTGCGTTTCTTGAAAGTCAACACTCAAATTTCATCCGAAAGGAAAAGGTTTGATGGTGGGCCGATACTCTATCAGGAGTAAGCCCATTTACCAGAAACCGCATTCAGAACCTGTGAAATAGATATATGACGATTTCAAGCTTTGGAACTCTAAGTTTCTTAGGAGTTGAATATGAGCATATCTTCAAGGGAGAATACACTAGCTGCTTTAAAATGAAATATGTATGATGGTGAGTGGTTCCATATCATATATTCAAAAGGTAGCCATCTGCTCCTTTAGGAGCTTTAGATATAGGCTTTATAAAACCGTTACCTTTTCCCGCATTCAGAAACAAAGTTTTTCAAACTGTGCGTTTCTTGAAAGTCAACACTCAAATTTCATCAAAAAGGAAAAGGTTTGATGGTGGGCCGATACTCTATCAGGAGTAAGCCCATTTGCCAGAAACCGCATTCAGAACCTGTGAAATAGATATATGACGATTTCAAGCTTTGGAACTCTAAGTTTCTTAGGAGTTGAAAATGAGCATATCGTGAAAAGAGAATACACTAGCTGTTTCAAAATGAAATATGTATGATGGTGAGTGGTTCCATATCACATATTCAAAAGGTAGCCATCTGCTCCTTTAGGAGCTTTAGATATAAGCTTTATAAAACCTATAACTTTTCCCCCATTCAGAAACAAAGTTTTTCAAACTGTGCATTTCTTGAAAGTCAACACTCAAATTTCATCCGAAAGGAAAAGGTTTGATGGTGGGACGATACTCTATCAGGAGTAAGCCCATTTGCCAGAAACCGCATTCAGAGCATGTGAAATACATACATGACGATTTCGAGCTTTGGCACTCTAAGTTTCTTAGGAGTTGAATGTGAGCATATCTTCAAGGGAGAATACACTAGCTGCTTCCAAATGAAATATGTATGATGGTGAGTGGTTCCATATCATATATTCAAAAGGTAGCCATCTGCTCCTTTAGGAGCATTAGATATAGGCTTTATAAAACCGTTACCTTTTCCCGCATTCAGAAACAAAGTTTTTCAAACTGTGCCTTTCTTGAAAGTCAACACTCAAATTTCATCCGAAAGGAAAAGGTTTGATGGTGGGCCGATACTCTATCAGGAGTAAGCCCATTTGCCAGAAACCGCATTCAGAACCTGTGAAATTGATATATGACGATTTCAAGCTTTGGAACTCTAAGTTTCTTAGGAGATGAAAATGAGCATATCTTGAAAAGAGAATACACTAGCTGCTTCAAAATGAAATATGTATGATGGTGAGTGGTTCCATATCATATATTCAAAAGGTAGCCATCTGCTCCATTAGGAGCTTTAGATATAGGCTTTATAAAACCTATAACTTTTCCCGCATTCTGAAACAAAGTTTTTCAAACTGTGCATTTCTTGAAAGTCAACACTCAAATTTCATCCGAAAGGAAAAGGTTTGATGGTGGGACGATACTCTATCAGGAGTAAGCCCATTTGCCAGAAACCGCATTCAGAACCTGTGAAATAGATATATGACGATTTCGAGCTTTGGCACTCTAAGTTTCTTAGGAGTTGAATATGAGCATATTTTCAAGGGAGAATACACTAGCTGCTTCAAAATGAAATATGTATGATGGTGAGTGGTTCCACATCATATATTCAAAAGGTAGCCATCTGCTCCTTTAGGAGCTTTAGATATAGGCTTTATAAAACCGTTACCTTTTCCCGCATTCAGAAACAAAGTTTTTCAAACTGTGCGTTTCTTGAAAGTCAACACTCAAATTTCATCAAAAAGGAAAAGGTTTGATGGTGGGCCGATACTCTATCAGGAGTAAGCCCATTTGCCAGAAACCGCATTCAGAACCTGTGAAATAGATATATGACGATTTCAAGCTTTGGAACTCTAAGTTTCTTAGGAGTTGAAAATGAGCATATCTTGAAAAGAGAATACACTAGCTGCTTCAAAATGAAATATGTATGATGGTGAGTGGTTCCATATCACATATTCAAAAGGTAGCCATCTGCTCTTTTAGGAGCTTTAGATATAAGCTTTATAAAACCTATAACTTTTCCCCCATTCAGAAACAAAGTTTTTCAAACTGTGCATTTCTTGAAAGTCAACAATCAAATTTCATCCGAAAGGAAAAGGTTTGATGGTGGGACGATACTCTATCAGGAGTAAGCCCATTTGCCAGAAACCGCATTCAGAGCATACACTAGCTGCTTCCAAATGAAATATTTATGATGGTGAGTGGTTCCATATCATATATTCAAAAGGTAGCCATCTGCTCCTTTAGGAGCTTTAGATATAGGCTTTATAAAACCTTTACCCTTTCCCGCATTCAGAAACAAAGTTTTTCAAACTGTGCGTTTCTTGAAAGTCAACACTCAAATTTCATCCGAAAGGAAAAGGTTTGATGGTGGGCCGATACTCTATCAGGAGTAAGCCCATTTGCCAGAAACCGCATTCAGAACCTGTGAAATAGATATATGACGATTTCGAGCTTTGGCACTCTAAGTTTCTTAGGAGTTGAATATGAGCATATCTTCAAGAGAGAATAGACTAGCTGCTTTCAAATGAAATATGTATTATGGTGAGTGGTTCCATATCATATATTCAAAAGGTAGCCATCTGCTCCTTTAGGAGCTTTAGATATAGGCTTTATAAAACCGTTACCTTTTCCCGCATTCAGAAACAAAGTTTTTCAAACTGTGCATTTCTTGAAAGTCAACACTCAAATTTCATCCGAAAGGAAAAGGTTTGATGGTGGGACGATACTCTATCAGGAGTAAGCCCATTTGCCAGAAACCGCATTCAGAGCATGTGAAATACATACATGACGATTTCGAGCTTTGGCACTCTAAGTTTCTTAGGAGTTGAATATGAGCATATCTTCAAGGGAGAATACACTAGCTGCTTCAAAATGAAATATGTATGATGGTGAGTGGTTCCACATCATATATTCAAAAGGTAGCCATCTGCTCCTTTAGGAGCTTTAGATATAGGCTTTATAGAACCGTTACCTTTTCCCGCATTCAGAAACAAAGTTTTTCAAACTGTGCGTTTCTTGAAAGTCAACACTCAAATTTCATCAAAAAGGAAAAGGTTTGATGGTGGGCCGATACTCTATCAGGAGTAAGCCCATTTGCCAGAAACCGCATTCAGAACCTGTGAAATAGATATATGACGATTTCAAGCTTTGGAACTCTAAGTTTCTTAGGAGTTGAAAATGAGCATATCTTGAAAAGAGAATAGACTAGCTGCTTCAAAATGAAATATGTATGATGGTGAGTGGTTCCATATCACATATTCAAAAGGTAGCCATCTGCTCCTTTAGGAGCTTTAGATATAAGCTTTATAAAACCTATAACTTTTCCCGCATTCAGAAACAAAGTTTTTCAAACTGTGCATTTCTTGAAAGTCAACACTCAAATTTCATCCGAAAGGAAAAGGTTTGATGGTGGGACGATACTCTATCAGGAGTAAGCCCATTTGCCAGAAACCGCATTCAGAGCATGTGAAATACATACATGACGATTTCGAGCTTTGGCACTCTAAGTTTCTTAGGAGTTGAATATGAGCATATCTTCAAGGGAGAATACACTAGCTGCTTCCAAATGAAATATGTATGATGGTGAGTGGTTCCATATTATATATTCAAAAGGTAGCCATCTGCTCCTTTAGGAGCTTTAGATATAGGCTTTATAAAACCTTTACCTTTTCCCGCATTCAGAAACAAAGTTTTTCAAACTGTGCGTTTCTTGAAAGTCAACACTCAAATTTCATCCGAAAGGAAATGGTTTTATGGTGGGCCGATACTCTATCAGGAGTAAGCCCATTTGCCAGAAACCGCATTCAGAACCTGTGAAATAGATATATGACGATTTCAAGCTTTGGAACTCTAAGTTTCTTAGGAGTTGAAAATGAGCATATCTTGAAAAGAGAATACACTAGCTGCTTCAAAATGAAATATGTATGATGGTGAGTGGTTCCATATCATATATTCAAAAGGTAGCCATCTGCTCCTTTAGGAGCTTTAGATATAGGCTTTATCAAACCGTTACCTTTTCCCGCATTCAGAAACAAAGTTTTTCAAACTGTGCGTTTCTTGAAAGTCAACACTCAAATTTCATCAAAAAGGAAAAGGTTTGATGGTGGGCCGATACTCTATCAGGAGTAAGCCCATTTGCCAGAAACCGAATTCAGAACCTGTGAAATAGATATATGACGATTTCAAGCTTTGGAACTCTAAGTTTCTTAGGAGATGAAAATGAGCATATCTTGAAAAGAGAATAAACTAGCTGCTTCAAAATGAAATATGTATGATGGTGAGTGGTTCCATATCATATATTCAAAAGGTAGCCATCTGCTCCTTTAGGAGCTATAGATATAGGCTTTATAAAACCTATAACTTTTCCCGCATTCTGAAACAAAGTTTTTCAAAGTGTGCGTTTCTTGAAAGTCAACACTCAAATTTCATCAAAAAGGAAAAGGTTAGATGGTGGGCCGATACTCTATCAGGAGTAAGCCCATTTGCCAGAAACCGAATTCAGAACCTGTGAAATAGATATATGACGATTTCGAGCTTTGGCACTCTAAGTTTCTTAGGAGTTGAATATGAGCATATTTTCAAGGGAGAATACACTAGCTGCTTCAAAATGAAATATGTATGATGGTGAGTGGTTCCACATCATATATTCAAAAGGTAGCCATCTGCTCCTTTAGGAGCTTTAGATATAAGCTTTATAAAACCGTTACCTTTTCCCGCATTCAGAAACAAAGTTTTTCAAACTGTGCATTTCTTGAAAGTCAACACTCAAATTTCATCCGAAAGGAAGAGGTTTGATGGTGGGACGATACTCTATCAGGAGTAAGCCCATTTGCCAGAAACCGCATTCAGAGCATGTGAAATACATACATGACGATTTCGAGCTTTGGCACTCTAAGTTTCTTAGGAGTTGAATATGAGCATATCTTCAAGGGAGAATACACTAGCTGCTTCAAAATGAAATATGTATGATGGTGAGTGGTTCCACATCATATATTCAAAAGGTAGCCATCTGCTCCTTTAGGAGCTTTAGATATAGGTTTTATAAAACCGTTACCTTTTCCCGCATTCAGAAACAAAGTTTTTCAAACTGTGCGTTTCTTGAAAGTCAAAACTCAAATTTCATCAAAAAGGAAAAGGTTTGATGGTGGGCCGATACTCTATCAGGAGTAAGCCCATTTGCCAGAAACCGCATTCAGAAACTGTGAAATAGATATATGACGATTTCAAGCTTTGGAACTCTAAGTTTCTTAGGAGTTGAAAATGAGCATATCTTGAAAAGAGAATACACTAGCTGCTTCAAAATGAAATATGTATGATGGTGAGTGGTTCCTTATCACTTATTCAAAACGTAGCCATCTGCTCCTTTAGGAGCTTTAGATATAAGCTTTATAAAACCTATAACTTTTCCCCCATTCAGAAACAAAGTTTTTCAAACTGTGCATTTCTTGAAAGTCAACACTCAAATTTCATCCGAAAGGAAAAGGGTTGATGGTGGGACGATACTCTATCAGGAGTAAGCCCATTTGCCAGAAACCGCATTCAGAGCATGTGAAATACATACATGACGATTTCGAGCTTTGGCACTCTAAGTTTCTTAGGAGTTGAATATGAGCATATCTTCCAGGGAGAATACACTAGCTGCTTCCAAATGAAATATGTATGATGGTGAGTGGTTCCATATCATATATTCAAAAGGTAGCCATCTGCTCCTTTAGGAGCTTTAGATATAGGCTTTATTAAACCTTTACCTTTTCCCGCATTCAGAAACAAAGTTTTTCAAACTGTGCGTTTCTTGAAAGTCAACACTCAAATTTCATCCGAAAGGAAATGGTTTTATGGTGGGCCGATACTCTATCAGGAGTAAGCCCATTTGCCAGAAACCGCATTCAGAACCTGTGAAATAGATATATGACGATTTCGAGCTTTGGCACTCTAAGTTTCTTAGGAGTTGAATATGAGCATATCTTCAAGAGAGAATACACTAGCAGCTTCCAAATGAAATATGTATGATGGTGAGTGGTTCCATATCACATATTCAAAAGGTTGCCATCTGCTCCTTTAGGAGCTTTAGATATAAGCTTTATAAAACCTATAACTTTTCCCCCATTCAGAAACAAAGTTTTTCAAACTGTGCATTTCTTGAAAGTCAACACTCAAATTTCATCCGAAAGGAAAAGGTTTGCTGGTGGGACGATACTATATCAGGAGTAAGCCCATTTGCCAGAAACCGCATTCAGAACCTGTGAAATAGATATATGACGATTTCGAGCTTTGGCACTCTAAGTTTCTTAGGAGTTGAATATGAGCATATCTTCAAGAGAGAATACACTAGCTGCTTCCAAATGAAATATGTATGATGGTGAGTGGTTCCATTTCATATATTCAAAAGGTAGCCATCTGCTCCTTAGGAGCTTTAGATATAGGCTTTATAAAACCTTTACCTTTTCCCGCATTCAGAAACAAAGTTTTTCAAACTGTGCGTTTCTTGAAAGTCAACACTCAAATTTCATCCGAAAGGAAAAGGTTTTATGGTGGGCCGATACTCTATCAGGAGTAAGCCCATTTGCCAGAAACCGCATTCAGAACCTGTGAAATAGATATATGACGATTTCAAGCTTTGGAACTCTAAGTTTCTTAGGAGTTGAAAATGAGCATATCTTGAAAAGAGAATACACTAGCTGCTTCAAAATGAAATATGTATGATGGTGAGTGGTTCCATATCATATATTCAAAAGGTAGCCATCTGCTCCTTTAGGAGCATTAGATATAGGCTTTATAAAACCGTTACCTTTTCCCGCATTCAGAAACAAAGTTTTTCAAACTGTGCGTTTCTTGAAAGTCAACACTCAAATTTCATCAAAAAGGAAAAGGTTTGATGGTGGGCCGATACTCTATCAGGAGTAAGCCCATTTGCCAGAAACCGCATTCAGAACCTGTGAAATAGATATATGACGATTTCAAGCTTTGGAACTCTAAGTTTCTTAGGAGATGAAAATGAGCATATCTTGAAAAGAGAATACACTAGCTGCTTCAAAATGAAATATGTATGATGGTGAGTGGTTCCATATCATATATTCAAAAGGTAGCCATCTGCTCCTTTAGGAGCTTTAGATATAGGCTTTATAAAACCTTTACCCTTTCCCGCATTCAGAAACAAAGTTTTTCAAACTGTGGGTTTCTTGAAAGTCAACACTCAAATTTCATCCGAAAGGAAAAGGTTTGATGGTGGGCCGATACTCTATCAGGAGTAAGCCCATTTGCCAGAAACCGCATTCAGAACCTGTGAAATAGATATATGACGATTTCGAGCTTTGGCACTCTAAGTTTCTTAGGAGTTGAATATGAGCATATCTTCAAGGGAGAATACACTAGCTGCTTCAAAATGAAATATGTATGATGGTGAGTGGTTCCATATCACATATTCAAAACATAGCCATCTGCTCCTTTAGGAGCTTTAGATATAAGCTTTATAAAACCTATAACTTTTCCCCCATTCAGAAACAAAGTTTTTCAAACTGTGCATTTCTTGAAAGTCAACACTCAAATTTCATCCGAAAGGAAAAGGGTTGATGGTGGGACGATACTCTATCAGGAGTAAGCCCATTTGCCAGAAACCGCATTCAGAGCATGTGAAATACATACATGACGATTTCGAGCTTTGGCACTCTAAGTTTCTTAGGAGTTGAATATGAGCATATCTTCCAGGGAGAATACACTAGCTGCTTCCAAATGAAATATGTATGATGGTGAGTGGTTCCATATCATATATTCAAAAGGTAGCCATCTGCTCCTTTAGGAGCTTTAGATATAGGCTTTATTAAACCTTTACCTTTTCCCGCATTCAGAAACAAAGTATTTCAAACTGTGCGTTTCTTGAAAGTCAACACTCAAATTTCATCCGAAAGGAAATGGTTTTATGGTGGGCCGATACTCTATCAGGAGTAAGCCCATTTGCCAGAAACCGCATTCAGAACCTGTGAAATAGATATATGACGATTTCAAGCTTTGGAACTCTAAGTTTCTTAGGAGTTGAAAATGAGCATATCTTGAAAAGAGAATACACTAGCTGCTTCAAAATGAAATATGTATGATGGTGAGTGGTTCCATATCATATATTCAAAAGGTAGCCATCTGCTCCTTTAGGAGCTTTAGATATAGGCTTTATAAAACCGTTACCTTTTCCCGCATTCAGAAACAAAGTTTTTCAAACTGTGCGTTTCTTGAAAGTCAACACTCAAATTTCATCAAAAAGGAAAAGGTTTGATGGTGGGCCGATACTCTATCAGGAGTAAGCCCATTTGCCAGAAACCGCATTCAGAACCTGTGAAATAGATATATGACGATTTCAAGCTTTGGAACTCTAAGTTTCTTAGGAGATGAATATGAGCATATCTTCCAGGGAGAATACACTAGCTGCTTCCAAATGAAATATGTATGATGGTGAGTGGTTCCATATCATATATTCAAAAGGTAGCCATCTGCTCCTTTAGGAGCTTTAGATATAGGCTTTATTAAACCTTTACCTTTTCCCGCATTCAGAAACAAAGTTTTTCAAACTGTGCGTTTCTTGAAAGTCAACACTCAAATTTCATCCGAAAGGAAATGGTTTTATGGTGGGCCGATACTCTATCAGGAGTAAGCCCATTTGCCAGAAACCGCATTCAGAACCTGTGAAATAGATATATGACGATTTCAAGCTTTGGAACTCTAAGTTTCTTAGGAGTTGAAAATGAGCATATCTTGAAAAGAGAATACACTAGCTGCTTCAAAATGAAATATGTATGATGGTGAGTGGTTCCATATCACATATTCAAAAGGTAGCCATCTGCTCCTTTAGGAGCTATAGATATAGGCTTTATAAAACCTATAACTTTTCCCGCATTCTGAAACAAAGTTTTTCAAAGTGTGCGTTTCTTGAAAGTCAACACTCAAATTTCATCAAAAAGGAAAAGGTTAGATGGTGGGCCGATACTCTATCAGGAGTAAGCCCATTTGCCATAAACCGCATTCAGAACCTGTGAAATAGATATATGACGATTTCGAGCTTTGGCACTCTAAGTTTCTTAGGAGTTGAATATGAGCATATCTTCAAGAGAGAATACACTAGCAGCTTCCAAATGAAATATGTATGATGGTGAGTGGTTCCATATCACATATTCAAAAGGTTGCCATCTGCTCCTTTAGGAGCTTTAGATATAAGCTTTATAAAACCTATAACTTTTCCCCCATTCAGAAACAAAGTTTTTCAAACTGTGCATTTCTTGAAAGTCAACACTCAAATTTCATCCGAAAGGAAAAGGTTTGCTGGTGGGACGATACTATATCAGGAGTAAGCCCATTTGCCAGAAACCGCATTCAGAACCTGTGAAATAGATATATGACGATTTCGAGCTTTGGCACTCTAAGTTTCTTAGGAGTTGAATATGAGCATATCTTCAAGAGAGAATACACTAGCTGCTTCCAAATGAAATATGTATGATGGTGAGTGGTTCCATTTCATATATTCAAAAGGTAGCCATCTGCTCCTTAGGAGCTTTAGATATAGGCTTTATAAAACCTTTACCTTTTCCCGCATTCAGAAACAAAGTTTTTCAAACTGTGCGTTTCTTGAAAGTCAACACTCAAATTTCATCCGAAAGGAAAAGGTTTTATGGTGGGCCGATACTCTATCAGGAGTAAGCCCATTTGCCAGAAACCGCATTCAGAACCTGTGAAATAGATATATGACGATTTCAAGCTTTGGAACTCTAAGTTTCTTAGGAGTTGAAAATGAGCATATCTTGAAAAGAGAATACACTAGCTGCTTCAAAATGAAATATGTATGATGGTGAGTGGTTCCATATCATATATTCAAAAGGTAGCCATCTGCTCCTTTAGGAGCATTAGATATAGGCTTTATAAAACCGTTACCTTTTCCCGCATTCAGAAACAAAGTTTTTCAAACTGTGCGTTTCTTGAAAGTCAACACTCAAATTTCATCCGAAAGGAAATGGTTTTATGGTGGGCCGATACTCTATCAGGAGTAAGCCCATTTGCCAGAAACCGCATTCAGAACCTGTGAAATAGATATATGACGATTTCAAGCTTTGGAACTCTAAGTTTCTTAGGAGTTGAAAATGAGCATATCTTGAAAAGAGAATACACTAGCTGCTTCAAAATGAAATATGTATGATGGTGAGTGGTTCCATATCACATATTCAAAAGGTAGCCATCTGCTCCTTTAGGAGCTATAGATATAGGCTTTATAAAACCTATAACTTTTCCCGCATTCTGAAACAAAGTTTTTCAAAGTGTGCGTTTCTTGAAAGTCAACACTCAAATTTCATCAAAAAGGAAAAGGTTAGATGGTGGGCCGATACTCTATCAGGAGTAAGCCCATTTGCCATAAACCGCATTCAGAACCTGTGAAATAGATATATGACGATTTCGAGCTTTGGCACTCTAAGTTTCTTAGGAGTTGAATATGAGCATATCTTCAAGAGAGAATACACTAGCAGCTTCCAAATGAAATATGTATGATGGTGAGTGGTTCCATATCACATATTCAAAAGGTTGCCATCTGCTCCTTTAGGAGCTTTAGATATAAGCTTTATAAAACCTATAACTTTTCCCCCATTCAGAAACAAAGTTTTTCAAACTGTGCATTTCTTGAAAGTCAACACTCAAATTTCATCCGAAAGGAAAAGGTTTGCTGGTGGGACGATACTATATCAGGAGTAAGCCCATTTGCCAGAAACCGCATTCAGAACCTGTGAAATAGATATATGACGATTTCGAGCTTTGGCACTCTAAGTTTCTTAGGAGTTGAATATGAGCATATCTTCAAGAGAGAATACACTAGCTGCTTCCAAATGAAATATGTATGATGGTGAGTGGTTCCATTTCATATATTCAAAAGGTAGCCATCTGCTCCTTAGGAGCTTTAGATATAGGCTTTATAAAACCTTTACCTTTTCCCGCATTCAGAAACAAAGTTTTTCAAACTGTGCGTTTCTTGAAAGTCAACACTCAAATTTCATCCGAAAGGAAAAGGTTTTATGGTGGGCCGATACTCTATCAGGAGTAAGCCCATTTGCCAGAAACCGCATTCAGAACCTGTGAAATAGATATATGACGATTTCAAGCTTTGGAACTCTAAGTTTCTTAGGAGTTGAAAATGAGCATATCTTGAAAAGAGAATACACTAGCTGCTTCAAAATGAAATATGTATGATGGTGAGTGGTTCCATATCATATATTCAAAAGGTAGCCATCTGCTCCTTTAGGAGCATTAGATATAGGCTTTATAAAACCGTTACCTTTTCCCGCATTCAGAAACAAAGTTTTTCAAACTGTGCGTTTCTTGAAAGTCAACACTCAAATTTCATCAAAAAGGAAAAGGTTTGATGGTGGGCCGATACTCTATCAGGAGTAAGCCCATTTGCCAGAAACCGCATTCAGAACCTGTGAAATAGATATATGACGATTTCAAGCTTTGGAACTCTAAGTTTCTTAGGAGATGAAAATGAGCATATCTTGAAAAGAGAATACACTAGCTGCTTCAAAATGAAATATGTATGATGGTGAGTGGTTCCATATCATATATTCAAAAGGTAGCCATCTGCTCCTTTAGGAGCTTTAGATATAGGCTTTATAAAACCTTTACCCTTTCCCGCATTCAGAAACAAAGTTTTTCAAACTGTGCGTTTCTTGAAAGTCAACACTCAAATTTCATCCGAAAGGAAAAGGTTTGATGGTGGGCCGATACTCTATCAGGAGTAAGCCCATTTGCCAGAAACCGCATTCAGAACCTGTGAAATAGATATATGACGATTTCGAGCTTTGGCACTCTAAGTTTCTTAGGAGTTGAATATGAGCATATCTTCAAGGGAGAATACACTAGCTGCTTCAAAATGAAATATGTATGATGGTGAGTGGTTCCACATCATATATTCAAAACGTAGCCATCTGCTCCTTTAGGAGCTTTAGATATAGGCTTTATAAAACCGTTACCTTTTCCCGCATTCAGAAACAAAGTTTTTCAAACTGTGCGTTTCTTGAAAGTCAACACTCAAATTTCATCAAAAAGGAAAAGGTTTGATGGTGGGCCGATACTCTATCAGGAGTAAGCCCATTTGCCAGAAACCGCATTCAGAACCTGTGAAATAGATATATGACGATTTCAAGCTTTGGAACTCTAAGTTTCTTAGGAGTTGAAAATGAGCATATCTTGAAAAGAGAATACACTAGCTGCTTCAAAATGAAATATGTATGATGGTGAGTGGTTCCATATCATATATTCAAAAGGTAGCCATCTGCTCCTTTAGGAGCTTTAGATATAGGCTTTATAAAACCGTTACCTTTTCCCGCATTCAGAAACAAAGTTTTTCAAACTGTGCGTTTCTTGAAAGTCAACACTCAAATTTCATCAAAAAGGAAAAGGTTTGATGGTGGGCCGATACTCTATCAGGAGTAAGCCCATTTGCCAGAAACCGCATTCAGAACCTGTGAAATAGATATATGACGATTTCAAGCTTTGGAACTCTAAGTTTCTTAGGAGATGAAAATGAGCATATCTTGAAAAGAGAATAGACTAGCTGCTTCAAAATGAAATATGTATGATGGTGAGTGGTTCCATATCATATATTCAAAAGGTAGCCATCTGCTCCTTTAGGAGCTATAGATATAGGCTTTATAAAACGTATAACTTTTCCCGCATTCTGAAACAAAGTTTTTCAAACTGTGCGTTTCTTGAAAGTCAACACTCAAATTTCATCAAAAAGGAAAAGGTTAGATGGTGGGCCGATACTCTATCAGGAGTAAGCCCATTTGCCAGAAACCGCATTCAGAACCTGTGAAATAGATATATGACGATTTCGAGCTTTGGCACTCTAAGTTTCTTAGGAGTTGAATATGAGCATATCTTCAAGAGAGAATACACTAGCAGCTTCCAAATGAAATATGTATGATGGTGAGTGGTTCCATATCACATATTCAAAAGGTAGCCATCTGCTCCTTTAGGAGCTTTAGATATAAGCTTTATAAAACCTATAACTTTTCCCCCATTCAGAAACAAAGTTTTTCAAACTGTGCATTTCTTGAAAGTCAACACTCAAATTTCATCCGAAAGGAAAAGGTTTGTTGGTGGGACGATACTCTATCAGGAGTAAGCCCATTTGCCAGAAACCGCATTCAGAACCTGTGAAATAGATATATGACGATTTCGAGCTTTGGCACTCTAAGTTTTTTAGGAGTTGAATATGAGCATATCTTCGAGAGAGAATACACTAGCTGCTTCCAAATGAAATATGTATGATGGTGAGTGGTTCCATATCATATATTCAAAAGGTAGCCATCATCTCCTTAGGAGCATTAGATATAGGCTTTATAAAACCGTTACCTTTTCCCGCATTCAGAAACAAAGTTTTTCAAACTGTGCGTTTCTTGAAAGTCAACACTCAAATTTCATCAAAAAGGAAAAGGTTTGATGGTGGGCCGATACTCTATCAGGAGTAAGCCCATTTGCCAGAAACCGCATTCAGAACCTGTGAAATAGATATATGACGATTTCAAGCTTTGGAACTCTAAGTTTCTTAGGAGTTGAAAATGAGCATATCTTGAAAAGAGAATACACTAGCTGCTTCAAAATGAAATATGTATGATGGTGAGTGGTTCCATATCATATATTCAAAAGGTAGCCATCTGCTCCTTTAGGAGCTTTAGATATAGGCTTTATAAAACCTTTACCCTTTCCCGCATTCAGAAACAAAGTTTTTCAAACTGTGCGTTTCTTGAAAGTCAACACTCAAATTTCATCCGAAAGGAAAAGGTTTGATGGTGGGCCGATACTCTATCAGGAGTAAGCCCATTTGCCAGAAACCGCATTCAGAACCTGTGAAATAGATATATGACGATTTCGAGCTTTGGCACTCTAAGTTTCTTAGGAGTTGAATATGAGCATATCTTCAAGGGAGAATACACTAGCTGCTTCAAAATGAAATATGTATGATGGTGAGTGGTTCCACATCATATATTCAAAACGTAGCCATCTGCTCCTTTAGGAGCTTTAGATATAGGCTTTATAAAACCGTTACCTTTTCCCGCATTCAGAAACAAAGTTTTTCAAACTGTGCGTTTCTTGAAAGTCAACACTCAAATTTCATCAAAAAGGAAAAGGTTTGATGGTGGGCCGATACTCTATCAGGAGTAAGCCCATTTGCCAGAAACCGCATTCAGAACCTGTGAAATAGATATATGACGATTTCAAGCTTTGGAACTCTAAGTTTCTTAGGAGTTGAAAATGAGCATATCTTGAAAAGAGAATACACTAGCTGCTTCAAAATGAAATATGTATGATGGTGAGTGGTTCCATATCATATATTCAAAAGGTAGCCATCTGCTCCTTTAGGAGCTTTAGATATAGGCTTTATAAAACCGTTACCTTTTCCCGCATTCAGAAACAAAGTTTTTCAAACTGTGCGTTTCTTGAAAGTCAACACTCAAATTTCATCAAAAAGGAAAAGGTTTGATGGTGGGCCGATACTCTATCAGGAGTAAGCCCATTTGCCAGAAACCGCATTCAGAACCTGTGAAATAGATATATGACGATTTCAAGCTTTGGAACTCTAAGTTTCTTAGGAGATGAAAATGAGCATATCTTGAAAAGAGAATAGACTAGCTGCTTCAAAATGAAATATGTATGATGGTGAGTGGTTCCATATCATATATTCAAAAGGTAGCCATCTGCTCCTTTAGGAGCTATAGATATAGGCTTTATAAAACGTATAACTTTTCCCGCATTCTGAAACAAAGTTTTTCAAACTGTGCGTTTCTTGAAAGTCAACACTCAAATTTCATCAAAAAGGAAAAGGTTAGATGGTGGGCCGATACTCTATCAGGAGTAAGCCCATTTGCCAGAAACCGCATTCAGAACCTGTGAAATAGATATATGACGATTTCGAGCTTTGGCACTCTAAGTTTCTTAGGAGTTGAATATGAGCATATCTTCAAGAGAGAATACACTAGCAGCTTCCAAATGAAATATGTATGATGGTGAGTGGTTCCATATCACATATTCAAAAGGTAGCCATCTGCTCCTTTAGGAGCTTTAGATATAAGCTTTATAAAACCTATAACTTTTCCCCCATTCAGAAACAAAGTTTTTCAAACTGTGCATTTCTTGAAAGTCAACACTCAAATTTCATCCGAAAGGAAAAGGTTTGTTGGTGGGACGATACTCTATCAGGAGTAAGCCCATTTGCCAGAAACCGCATTCAGAACCTGTGAAATAGATATATGACGATTTCGAGCTTTGGCACTCTAAGTTTTTTAGGAGTTGAATATGAGCATATCTTCGAGAGAGAATACACTAGCTGCTTCCAAATGAAATATGTATGATGGTGAGTGGTTCCATATCATATATTCAAAAGGTAGCCATCATCTCCTTAGGAGCTTTAGATATAGGCTTTATAAAACCTTTAACTTTTTCCCCATTCAGAAACAAAGTTTTTCAAACTGTGCATTTCTTGAAAGTCAACACTCAAATTTCATCCAAAAGGAAAAGGTTTGATGGGGGGCCAATACTCTATCAGGGGTATGCCCATTTGCCAGAAACCGCATTCAGAGCTTGTGAAATTGATATATGACGATTTCAAGCTTTGGAACTCTAAGTTTCTTAGGAGTTGAAAATGAGCATATCTTGAAAAGAGAATACACTAGCTGCTTCAAAATGAAATATGTATGATGGTGAGTGGTTCCATATCATATATTCAAAAGGTAGCCATCTGCTCCTTTAGGAGCTTTAGATATAGGCTTTATAAAACCTTTACCTTTTCCCGCATTCAGAAACAAAGTTTTTCAAACTGTGCGTTTCTTGAAAGTCAACACTCAAATTTCATCCGAAAGGAAAAGGTTTGATGGTGGGCCGATACTCTATCAGGAGTAAGCCCATTTACCAGAAACCGCATTCAGAACCTGTGAAATAGATATATGACGATTTCAAGCTTTGGAACTCTAAGTTTCTTAGGAGTTGAAAATGAGCATATCTTCAAGGGAGAATACACTAGCTGCTTCCAAATGAAATATGTATGATGGTGAGTGGTTCCATATCATATATTCAAAAGGTAGCCATCTGCTCCTTTAGGAGCTTTAGATATAGGCTTTATAAAACCTATAACTTTTCCCGCATTCTGAAACAAAGTTTTTCAAACTGTGCGTTTCTTGAAAGTCAACACTCAAATTTCATCAAAAAGGAAAAGGTTAGATGGTGGGCCGATACTCTATCAGGAGTAAGCCCATTTGCCAGAAACCGCATTCAGAACCTGTGAAATATATATATGACGATTTCGAGCTTTGGCACTCTAAGTTTCTTAGGAGTTGAATATGAGCATATCTTCAAGAGAGAATACACTAGCTGCTTCCAAATGAAATATGTATGATGGTGAGTGGTTCCATATCACATATTCAAAAGGTAGCCATCTGCTCCTTTAGGAGCTTTAGATATAAGCTTTATAAAACCTATAACTTTTCCCCCATTCAGAAACAAAGTTTTTCAAACTGTGCATTTCTTGAAAGTCAACACTCAAATTTCATCCGAAAGGAAAAGGTTTGATGGTGGGACGATACTCTATCAGGGGTATGCCCATTTGCCAGAAACCGCATTCAGAGCTTGTGAAATTGATATATGACGATTTCAAGCTTTGGAACTCTAAGTTTCTTAGGAGTTGAAAATGAGCATATCTTGAAAAGAGAATACACTAGCTGCTTCAAAATGAAATATGTATGAAGGTGAGTGGTTCCATATCATATATACAAAAGGTAGCCATCTGCTCCTTTAGGACCTTTAGATATAGGCTTTATAAAACCTTTACCTTTTCCCGCATTCAGAAACAAAGTTTTTCAAACTGTGCGTTTCTTGAAAGTCAACACTCAAATTTCATCCGAAAGGAAAAGGTTTGATGGTGGGCCGATACTCTATCAGGAGTAAGCCCATTTACCAGAAACCGCATTCAGAACCTGTGAAATAGATATATGACGATTTCAAGCTTTGGAACTCTAAGTTTCTTAGGAGTTGAAAATGAGCATATCTTCAAGGGAGAATACACTAGCTGCTTCCAAATGAAATATGTATGATGGTGAGTGGTTCCATATCATATATTTAAAAGGTAGCCATCTGCTCCTTTAGCAGCTTTAGATATAGGCTTTATAAAACCTTTAACTTTTTCCCCATTCAGAAACAAAGTTTTTCAAACTGTGCATTTCTTGAAAGTCAACACTCAAATTTCATCCAAAAGGAAAAGGTGTGATGGGGGGCCAATTCTCTATCAGGGGTAGGCCCATTTGCCAGAAACCGCATTCAGAGCTTGTGAAATAGATATATGACGATTTCAAGCTTTGGAACTCTAAGTTTCTTAGGAGTTGAAAATGAGCATATCTTGAAAAGAGAATACACTAGCTGCTTCAAAATGAAATATGTATGATGGTGAGTGGTTCCATATCATATATTCAAAAGGTAGCCATCTGCTCCTTTAGGAGCTTTAGATATAGGCTTTATGAAACCGTTACCTTTTCCCGCATTCAGAAACAAAGTTTTTCAAACTGTGCGTTTCTTGAAAGTCAACACTCAAATTTCATCAAAAAGGAAAAGGTTTGATGGTGGGCCGATACTCTATCAGGAGTAAGCCCATTTGCCAGAAACCGCATTCAGAACCTGTGAAATTGATATATGACGATTTCAAGCTTTGGAACTCCAAGTTTCTTAGGAGATGAAAATGAGCATATCTTGAAAAGAGAATACACTAGCTGCTTCAAAATGAAATATGTATGATGGTGAGTGGTTCCATATCATATATTCAAAAGGTAGCCATCTGCTCCTTTAGCAGCGTTAGATATAGGCTTTATAAAACCTATAACTTTTCCCGCATTCTGAAACAAAGTTTTTCAAACTGTGCGTTTCTTGAAAGTCAACACTCAAATTTCATCAAAAGGAAAAGGTTAGATGGTGGGCCGATACTCTATCAGGAGTAAGCCCATTTGCCAGAAACCGCATTCAGAACCTGTGAAATAGATATATGACGATTTCGAGCTTTGGCACTCTAAGTTTCTTAGGAGTTGAATATGAGCATATCTTCAAGAGAGAATACACTAGCTGCTTCCAAATGAAATATGTATGATGGTGAGTGGTTCCATATCACATATTCAAAAGGTAGCCATCTGCTCCTTTAGGAGCTTTAGATATAAGCTTTATAAAACCTATAACTTTTCCCCCATTCAGAAACAAAGTTTTTCAAACTGTGCATTTCTTGAAAGTCAACACTCAAATTTCATCCGAAAGGAAAAGGTTTGATGGTGGGACGATACTCTATCAGGAGTAAGCCCATTTGCCAGAAACCGCATTCAGAACCTGTGAAATAGATATATGACGATTTCGAGCTTTGGCACTCTAAGTTTCTTAGGAGTTGAATATGAGCATATCTTCAAGAGAGAATACACTAGCTGCTTCCAAATGAAATATGTATTATGGTGAGTGGTTCCATATCATATATTCAAAAGGTAGCCATCTGCTCCTTTAGGAGCTTTAGATATAGGCTTTATAAAACCTATAACTTTTCCCGCATTCAGAAACAAAGTTTTTCAAACTGTGCAGTTCTTGAAAGTCAACACTCAAATTTCATCCGAAAGGAAAAGGTTTGATGGTGGGACGATACTCTATCAGGAGTAAGCCCATTTGCCAGAAACCGCATTCAGAACATGTGAAATAGATATATGACGATTTCAAGCTTTGGAACTCTAAGTTTCTTAGGAGTTGAAAATGAGCATATCTTGAAAAGAGAATACACTAGCTGCTTCAAAATGAAATATGTATGATGGTGAGTGGTTCCATATCACATATTCAAAAGGTAGCCATCTGCTCCTTTAGGAGCTTTAGATATAAGCTTTATAAAACCTATAACTTTTCCCCCATTCAGAAACAAAGTTTTTCAAACTGTGCATTTCTTGAAAGTCAACACTCAAATTTCATCCGAAAGGAAAAGGTTTGATGGTGGGACGATACTCTATCAGGAGTAAGCCCATTTGCCAGAAACCGCATTCAGAGCATGTGAAATACATACATGACGATTTCGAGCTTTGGCACTCTAAGTTTCTTAGGAGTTGAATATGAGCATATCTTGAAAAGAGAATACACTAGCTGCTTCAAAATGAAATATGTATGATGGTGAGTGGTTCCATATCATATATTCAAAAGGTAGCCATCTGCTCCTTTAGGAGCTTTAGATATAGGCTTTATAAAACCGTTAACTTTTCCCGCATTCAGAAACAAAGTTTTTCAAACTGTGCGTTTCTTGAAAGTCAACACTCAAATTTCATCAAAAAGGAAAAGTTTTGATGGTGGGCCGATACTCTATCAGGAGTAAGCCCATTTGTGAGAAACCGCATTCAGAACCTGTGAAATAGATATATGACGATTTCGAGCTTTGGCACTCTAAGTTTCTTAGGAGTTGAATATGAGCATATCTTCAAGAGAGAATACACTAGCTGCTTCCAAATGAAATATGTATTATGGTGAGTGGTTCCATATCATATATTGAAAAGGTAGCCATCTGCTCCTTTAGGAGCTTTAGATATAAGCTTTATAAAACCTATAACTTTTCCCGCATTCAGAAACAAAGTTTTTCAAAGTGTGCATTTCTTGAAAGTCAACACTCAAATTTCATCCGAAAGGAAAAGGTTTGATGGTGGGACGATACTCTATCAGGAGTAAGCCCATTTGCCAGAAACCGCATTCAGAGCATGTGAAATACATACATGACGATTTCGAGCTTTGGCAATCTAAGTTTCTTAGGAGTTGAAAATGAGCATATCTTGAAAAGAGAATACACTAGCTGCTTCAAAATGAAATATGTATGATGGTGAGTGGTTCCATATCACATATTCAAAAGGTAGCCATCTGCTCCTTTAGGAGCTTTAGATATAAGCTTTATAAAACCTATAACTTTTCCCCCATTCAGAAACAAAGTTTTTCAAACTGTGCATTTCTTGAAAGTCAACACTCAAATTTCATCCGAAAGGAAAAGGTTTGATGGTGGGACGATACTCTATCAGGAGTAAGCCCATTTGCCAGAAACCGCATTCAGAGCATGTGAAATACATACATGACGATTTCGAGCTTTGGCACTCTAAGTTTCTTAGGAGTTGAATATGAGCATATCTTCAAGGGAGAATACACTAGCTGCTTCCAAATGAAATATGTATGATGGTGAGTGGTTCCATATCATATATTCAAAAGGTAGCCATCTGCTCCTTAGGAGCTTTAGATATAGGCTTTATAAAACCTTTAACTTTTTCCCCATTCAGAAACAAAGTTTTTCAAACTGTGCATTTCTTGAAAGTCAACACTCAAATTTCATCCAAAAGGAAAAGGTGTGATGGGGGGCCAATACTCTATCAGGGGTATGCCCATTTGCCAGAAACCGCATTCAGAGCTTGTGAAATTGATATATGACGATTTCAAGCTTTGGAACTCTAAGTTTCTTAGGAGTTGAAAATGAGCATATCTTGAAAAGAGAATACACTAGCTGCTTCAAAATGAAATATGTATGATGGTGAGTGGTTCCATATCATATATTCAAAAGGTAGCCATCTGCTCCTTTAGGAGCTTTAGATATAGGCTTTATAAAACCTTTACCTTTTCCCGCATTCAGAAACAAAGTTTTTCAAACTGTGCGTTACTTGAAAGTCAACACTCAAATTTCATCCGAAAGGACAAGGATTGATGGTGGGCCGATACTCTATCAGGAGTAAGCCCATTTACCAGAAACCGCATTCAGAACCTGTGAAATAGATATATGACGATTTCAAGCTTTGGAACTCTAAGTTTCTTAGGAGTTGAATATGAGCATATCTTCAAGGGAGAATACACTAGCTGCTTCCAAATGAAATATGTATGATGGTGAGTGGTTCCATATCATATATTCAAAAGGTAGCCATCTGCTCCTTTAGGAGCTTTAGATATAGGCTTTATAAAACCTTTAACTTTTTCCCCATTCAGAAACAAAGTTTTTCAAACTGTGCATTTCTTGAAAGTGAACACTCAAATTTCATCCAAAAGGAAAAGGTGTGATGGGGGGCCAATACTCTATCAGGGGTAGGCCCATTTGCCAGAAACCGCATTCAGAGCTTGTGAAATAGATATAAGACGATTTCAAGCTTTGGAACTCTAAGTTTCTTAGGAGTTGAAAATGAGCATATCTTGAAAAGAGAATACACTAGCTGCTTCAAAATGAAATATGTATGATGGTGAGTGGTTCCATATCATATATTCAAAAGGTAGCCATCTGCTCCTTTAGGAGCTTTAGATATAGGCTTTATAAAACCTTTTCCCTTTCCCGCATTCAGAAACAAAGTTTTTCAAACTGTGCGTTTCTTGAAAGTCAACACTCAAATTTCATCCGAAAGGAAAAGGTTTGATGGTGGGCCGCTACTCTATCAGGAGTAAGCCCATTTGCCAGAAACCGCATTCAGAACCTGTGAAATAGATCTATGACGATTTCAAGCTTTGGAACTCTAAGTTTCTTAGGAGTTGAAAATGAGCATATCTTGAAAAGAGAATACACTAGCTGCTTCAAAATGAAATATGTATGATGGTGAGTGGTTCCATATCATATATTCAAAAGGTAGCCATCTGCTCCTTTAGGAGCTTTAGATATAGGCTTTATAAAACCGTTACCTTTTCCCGCATTCAGAAACAAAGTTTTTCAAAACTGTGCGTTTCTTGAAAGTCAACACTCAAATTTCATCAAAAAGGAAAAGGTTTGATGGTGGGCCGATACTCTATCAGGAGTAAGCCCATTTGCCAGAAACCGCATTCAGAACCTGTGAAATATATATATGACGATTTCGAGCTTTGGCACTCTAAGTTTCTTAGGAGTTGAATATGAGCATATCTTCAAGAGAGAATACACTAGCTGCTTCAAAATGAAATATGTATGATGGTGAGTGGTTCCATATCATATATTCAAAAGGTAGCCATCTGCTCCTTTAGGAGCTTTAGATATAGGCTTTATAAAACCTTTACCTTTTCCCGCATTCAGAAACAAAGTTTTTCAAACTGTGCGTTTCTTGAAAGTCAACACTCAAATTTCATCAAAAAGGAAAAGGTTTGATGGTGGGCCGATACTCTACCAGGAGTAAGCCCATTTGCCAGAAACCGCATTCAGAACCTGTGAAATAGATATATGACGATTCCAAGCTTTGGAACTCTAAGTTTCTTAGGAGTTGAAAATGAGCATATCTTGAAAAGAGAATACACTAGCTGCTTCAAAATGAAATATGTATGATGGTGAGTGGTTCCATATCACATATTCAAAAGGTAGCCATCTGCTCCTTTAGGAGCTTTAGATATAAGCTTTATAAAACCTATAACTTTTCCCCCATTCAGAAACAAAGTTTTTCAAACTGTGCGTTTCTTGAAAGTCAACACTCAAATTTCATCCGAAAGGGAAAGGTTTGATGGTGGGCCGATACTCTATCAGGAGTAAGCCCATTTGCCAGAAACCGCATTCAGAGCATGTGAAATACATACATGACGATTTCGAGCTTTGGCAATCTAAGTTTCTTAGGAGTTGAAAATGAGCATATCTTGAAAAGAGAATACACTAGCTGCTTCAAAATGAAATATGTATGATGGTGAGTGGTTCCATATCACATATTCAAAAGGTAGCCATCTGCTCCTTTAGGAGCTTTAGATATAAGCTTTATAAAACCTATAACTTTTCCCGCATTCAGAAACAAAGTTTTTCAAAGTGTGCATTTCTTGAAAGTCAACACTCAAATTTCATCCGAAAGGAAAAGGTTTGATGGTGGGACGATACTCTATCAGGAGTAAGCCCATTTGCCAGAAACCGCATTCAGAGCATGTGAAATACATACATGACGATTTCGAGCTTTGGCAATCTAAGTTTCTTAGGAGTTGAAAATGAGCATATCTTGAAAAGAGAATACACTAGCTGCTTCAAAATGAAATATGTATGATGGTGAGTGGTTCCATATCATATATTCAAAAGGTAGCCATCTGCTCCTTAGGAGCTTTAGATATAGGCTTTAAAAAACCTTTAACTTTTTCCCCATTCAGAAACAAAGTTTTTCAAACTGTGCATTTCTTGAAAGTCAACACTCAAATTTCATCCAAAAGGAAAAGGTGTGATGGGGGGCCAATACTCTATCAGGGGTATGCCCATTTGCCAGAAACCGCATTCAGAGCTTGTGAAATTGATATATGACGATTTCAAGCTTTGGAACTCTAAGTTTCTTAGGAGTTGAAAATGAGCATATCTTGAAAAGAGAATACACTAGCTGCTTCAAAATGAAATATGTATGATGGTGAGTGGTTCCATATCACATATTCAAAAGGTAGCCATCTGCTCCTTTAGGAGCTTTAGATATAGGCTTTATAAAACCTTTAACTTTTTCCCCATTCAGAAACAAAGTTTTTCAAACTGTGCATTTCTTGAAAGTCAACACTCAAATTTCATCCGAAACGAAAAGGTTTGATGGTGGGACGATACTCTATCAGGAGTAAGCCCATTTGCCAGAAACCGCATTCAGAGCATGTGAAATACATACATGACGATTTCGAGCTTTGGCACTCTAAGTTTCTTAGGAGTTGAATATGAGCATATCTTCAAGGGAGAATACACTAGCTGCTTCCAAATGAAATATGTATGATGGTGAGTGGTTCCATATCATATATTCAAAAGGTAGCCATCTGCTCCTTAGGAGCTTTAGATATAGGCTTTATAAAACCTTTAACTTTTTCCCCATTCAGAAACAAAGTTTTTCAAACTGTGCATTTCTTGAAAGTCAACACTCAAATTTCATCCAAAAGGAAAAGGTGTGATGGGGGGCCAATACTCTATAAGGGGTATGCCCATTTGCCAGAAACCGCATTCAGAGCTTGTGAAATTGATATATGACGATTTCAAGCTTTGGAACTCTAAGTTTCTTAGGAGTTGAAAATGAGCATATCTTGAAAAGAGAATACACTAGCTTCTTCAAAATGAAATATGTATGATGGTGAGTGGTTCCATATCATATATTCAAAAGGTAGCCATCTGCTCCTTTAGGAGCTTTAGATATAGGCTTTATAAAACCTTTACCTTTTCCCGCATTCAGAAACAAAGTTTTTCAAACTGTGCGTTTCTTGAAAGTCAACACTCAAATTTCATCCGAAAGGACAAGGTTTGATGGTGGGCCGATACTCTATCAGGAGTAAGCCCATTTACCAGAAACCGCATTCAGAACCTGTGAAATAGATATATGACGATTTCAAGCTTTGGAACTCTAAGTTTCTTAGGAGTTGAATATGAGCATATCTTCAAGGGAGAATACACTAGCTGCTTCCAAATGAAATATGTATGATGGTGAGTGGTTCCATATCATATATTCAAAAGGTAGCCATCTGCTCCTTTAGGAGCTTTAGATATAGGCTTTATAAAACCTTTAACTTTTTCCCCATTCAGAAACAAAGTTTTTCAAACTGTGCATTTCTTGAAAGTGAACACTCAAATTTCATCCAAAAGGAAAAGGTGTGATGGGGGGCCAATACTCTATCAGGGGTAGGCTCATTTGCCAGAAACCGCATTCAGAGCTTGTGAAATAGATATATGACGATTTCAAGCTTTGGAACTCTAAGTTTCTTAGGAGTTGAAAATGAGCATATCTTGAAAAGAGAATACACTAGCTGCTTCAAAATGAAATATGTATGATGGTGAGTGGTTCCATATCATATATTCAAAAGGTAGCCATCTGCTCCTTTAGGAGCTTTAGATATAGGCTTTATAAAACCTTTACCCTTTCCCGCATTCAGAAACAAAGTTTTTCAAACTGTGCGTTTCTTGAAAGTCAACACTCAAATTTCATCCGAAAGGAAAAGGTTTGATGGTGGGCCGCTACTCTATCAGGAGTAAGCCCATTTGCCAGAAACCGCATTCAGAACCTGTGAAATAGATCTATGACGATTTCAAGCTTTGGAACTCTAAGTTTCTTAGGAGTTGAAAATGAGCATATCTTGAAAAGAGAATACACTAGCTGCTTCAAAATGAAATATGTATGATGGTGAGTGGTTCCATATCATATATTCAAAAGGTAGCCATCTGCTCCTTTAGGAGCTTTAGATATAGGCTTTATAAAACCGTTACCTTTTCCCGCATTCAGAAACAAAGTTTTTCAAACTGTGCGTTTCTTGAAAGTCAACACTCAAATTTCATCAAAAAGGAAAAGGTTTGATGGTGGGCCGATACTCTATCAGGAGTAAGCCCATTTGCCAGAAACCGCATTCAGAACCTGTGAAATATATATATGACGATTTCGAGCTTTGGCACTCTAAGTTTCTTAGGAGTTGAATATGAGCATATCTTCAAGAGAGAATACACTAGCTGCTTCCAAATGAAATATGTATGATGGTGAGTGGTTCCATATCACATATTCAAAAGGTAGCCATCTGCTCCTTTAGGAGCTTTAGATATAAGCTTTATAAAACCTATAACTTTTCCCCCATTCAGAAACAAAGTTTTTCAAACTGTGCATTTCTTGAAAGTCAACACTCAAATTTCATCCGAAAGGAAAAGGTTTGATGGTGGGACGATACTCTATCAGGGGTATGCCCATTTGCCAGAAACCGCATTCAGAGCTTGTGAAATTGATATATGACGATTTCAAGCTTTGGATCTCTAAGTTTCTTAGGAGTTGAAAATGAGCATATCTTGAAAAGAGAATACACTAGCTGCTTCAAAATGAAATATGTATGATGGTGAGTGGTTCCATATCATATATACAAAAGGTAGCCATCTGCTCCTTTAGGACCTTTAGATATAGGCTTTATAAAACCTTTACCTTTTCCCGCATTCAGAAACAAAGTTTTTCAAACTGTGCGTTTCTTGAAAGTCAACACTCAAATTTCATCCGAAAGGAAAAGGTTTGATGGTGGGCCGATACTCTATCAGGAGTAAGCCCATTTACCAGAAACCGCATTCAGAACCTGTGAAATAGATATATGACGATTTCAAGCTTTGGAACTCTAAGTTTCTTAGGAGTTGAAAATGAGCATATCTTCAAGGGAGAATACACTAGCTGCTTCCAAATGAAATATGTATGATGGTGAGTGGTTCCATATCATATATTTAAAAGGTAGCCATCTGCTCCTTTAGCAGCTTTAGATATAGGCTTTATAAAACCTTTAACTTTTTCCCCATTCAGAAACAAAGTTTTTCAAACTGTGCATTTCTTGAAAGTCAACACTCAAATTTCATCCAAAAGGAAAAGGTGTGATGGGGGGCCAATTCTCTATCAGGGGTAGGCCCATTTGCCAGAAACCGCATTCAGAGCTTGTGAAATAGATATATGACGATTTCAAGCTTTGGAACTCTAAGTTTCTTAGGAGTTGAAAATGAGCATATCTTGAAAAGAGAATACACTAGCTGCTTCAAAATGAAATATGTATGATGGTGAGTGGTTCCATATCATATATTCAAAAGGTAGCCATCTGCTCCTTTAGGAGCTTTAGATATAGGCTTTATAAAACCGTTACCTTTTCCCGCATTCAGAAACAAAGTTTTTCAAACTGTGCGTTTCTTGAAAGTCAACACTCAAATTTCATCAAAAAGGAAAAGGTTTGATGGTGGGCCGATACTCTATCAGGAGTAAGCCCATTTGCCAGAAACCGCATTCAGAACCTGTGAAATTGATATATGACGATTTCGAGCTTTGGCACTCTAAGTTTCTTAGGAGTTGAATATGAGCATATCTTCAAGAGAGAATACACTAGCTGCTTCCAAATGAAATATGTATGATGGTGAGTGGTTCCATATCACATATTCAAAAGGTAGCCATCTGCTCCTTTAGGAGCTTTAGATATAAGCTTTATAAAACCTATAACTTTTCCCCCATTCAGAAACAAAGTTTTTCAAACTGTGCATTTCTTGAAAGTCAACACTCAAATTTCATCCGAAAGGAAAAGGTTTGATGGTGGGACGATACTCTATCAGGAGTAAGCCCATTTGCCAGAAACCGCATTCAGAACCTGTGAAATAGATATATGACGATTTCGAGCTTTGGCACTCTAAGTTTCTTAGGAGTTGAATATGAGCATATCTTCAAGAGAGAATACACTAGCTGCTTCCAAATGAAATATGTATTATGGTGAGTGGTTCCATATCATATATTCAAAAGGTAGCCATCTGCTCCTTTAGGAGCTTTAGATATAGGCTTTATAAAACCTATAACTTTTCCCGCATTCAGAAACAAAGTTTTTCAAACTGTGCATTTCTTGAAAGTCAACACTCAAATTTCATCCGAAAGGAAAAGGTTTGATGGTGGGACGATACTCTATCAGGAGTAAGCCCATTTGCCAGAAACCGCATTCAGAGCATGTGAAATACATACATGACGATTTCGAGCTTTGGCACTCTAAGTTTCTTAGGAGTTGAATATGAGCCTATCTTCAAGGGAGAATACACTAGCTGCTTCAAAATGAAATATGTATGATGGTGAGTGGTTCCACATCATATATTCAAAAGGTAGCCATCTGCTCCTTTAGGAGCTTTAGATATAGGCTTTATAAAACCGTTACCTTTTCCCGCATTCAGAAACAAAGTTTTTCAAACTGTGCGTTTCTTGAAAGTCAACACTCAAATTTCATCAAAAAGGAAAAGGTTTGATGGTGGGCCGATACTCTATCAGGAGTAAGCCCATTTGCCAGAAACCGCATTCAGAACCTGTGAAATAGATATATGACGATTTCGAGCTTTGGCACTCTAAGTTTCTTAGGAGTTGAATATGAGCATATCTTCAAGAGAGAATACACTAGCTGCTTCCAAATGAAATATGTATTATGGTGAGTGGTTCCATATCATATATTCAAAAGGTAGCCATCTGCTCCTTTAGGAGCTTTAGATATAAGCTTTATAAAACCTATAACTTTTCCCGCATTCAGAAACAAAGTTTTTCAAAGTGTGCATTTCTTGAAAGTCAACACTCAAATTTCATCCGAAAGGAAAAGGTTTGATGGTGGGACGATACTCTATCAGGAGTAAGCCCATTTGCCAGAAACCGCATTCAGAGCATGTGAAATACATACATGACGATTTCGAGCTTTGGCACTCTAAGTTTCTTAGGAGTTGAAAATGAGCATATCTTGAAAAGAGAATACACTAGCTGCTTCAAAATGAAATATGTATGATGGTGAGTGGTTCCATATCACATATTCAAAAGGTAGCCATCTGCTCCTTTAGGAGCTTTAGATATAAGCTTTATAAAACCTATAACTTTTCCCCCATTCAGAAACAAAGTTTTTCAAACTGTGCATTTCTTGAAAGTCAACACTCAAATTTCATCCGAAAGGAAAAGGTTTGATGGTGGGACGATACTCTATCAGGAGTAAGCCCATTTGCCAGAAACCGCATTCAGAACCTGTGAAATAGATATATGACGATTTCAAGCTTTGGAACTCTAAGTTTCTTAGGAGTTGAATATGAGCATATCTTCAAGGGAGAATACACTAGCTGCTTCCAAATGAAATATGTATGATGGTGAGTGGTTCCATATCATATATTCAAAAGGTAGCCATCTGCTCCTTTAGGAGCTTTAGATATAGGCTTTATAAAACCTTTAACTTTTTCCCCATTCAGAAACAAAGTTTTTCAAACTGTGCATTTCTTGAAAGTCAACACTCAAATTTCATCCAAAAGGAAAAGGTGTGATGGGGGGCCAATACTCTATCAGGGGTATGCCCATTTGCCAGAAACCGCATTCAGAGCTTGTGAAATTGATATGTGACGATTTCAAGCTTTGGAACTCTAAGTTTCTTAGGAGTTGAAAATGAGCATATCTTGAAAAGAGAATACACTAGCTGCTTCAAAATGAAATATGTATGATGGTGAGTGGTTCCATATCATATATTCAAAAGGTAGCCATCTGCTCCTTTAGGAGCTTTAGATATAGGCTTTATAAAACCTTTACCTTTTCCCGCATTCAGAAACAAAGTTTTTCAAACTGTGCGTTTCTTGAAAGTCAACACTCAAATTTCATCCGAAAGGAAAAGGTTTGATGGTGGGCCGATACTCTATCAGGAGTAAGCCCATTTACCAGAAACCGCATTCAGAACCTGTGAAATAGATATATGACGATTTCAAGCTTTGGAACTCTAAGTTTCTTAGGAGTTGAAAATGAGCATATCTTGAAAAGAGAATACACTAGCTGCTTCAAAATGAAATATGTATGATGGTGAGTGGTTCCATATCATATATTCAAAATGTAGCCATCTGCTCCTTTAGGAGCTTTAGATATAGGCTTTATAAAACCGTTACCTTTTCCCGCATTCAGAAACAAAGTTTTTCAAACTGTGCGTTTCTTGAAAGTCAACACTCAAATTTCATCAAAAAGGAAAAGGTTTGATGGTGGGCCGATACTCTATCAGGAGTAAGCCCATTTGCCAGAAACCGCATTCAGAACCTGTGAAATAGATATATGACGATTTCAAGCTTTGGAACTCTAAGTTTCTTAGGAGTTGAAAATGAGCATATCTTGAAAAGAGAATACACTAGCTGCTTCAAAATGAAATATGTATGATGGTGAGTGGTTCCATATCATATATTCAAAAGGTAGCCATCTGCTCCTTTAGGAGCTTTAGATATAGGCTTTATAAAACCTTTACCTTTTCCTGCATTCAGAAACAAAGTTTTTCAAACTGTGCGTTTCTTGAAAGTCAACACTCAAATTTCATCCGAAAGGAAAAGGTTTGATGGTGGGCCGATACTCTATCAGGAGTAAGCCCATTTACCAGAAACCGCATTCAGAACCTGTGAAATAGATATATGACGATTTCAAGCTTTGGAACTCTAAGTTTCTTAGGAGTTGAAAATGAGCATATCTTGAAAAGACAATACACTAGCTGCTTCAAAATGAAATATGTATGATGGTGAGTGGTTCCATATCACATATTCAAAAGGTAGCCATCTGCTCCTTTAGGAGCTTTAGATATAAGCTTTATAAAACCTATAACTTTTCCCCCATTCAGAAACAAAGTTTTTCAAACTGTGCATTTCTTGAAAGTCAACACTCAAATTTCATCCGAAAGGAAAAGGTTTGATGGTGGGACGATACTCTATCAGGAGTAAGCCCATTTGCCAGAAACCGCATTCAGAGCATGTGAAATACATACATGACGATTTCGAGGTTTGGCACTCTAAGTTTCTTAGGAGTTGAATATGAGAATATCTTCAAGGGAGAATACACTAGCTGCTTCCAAATGAAATTTGTATGATGGTGCGTGGTTCCATATCATATATTCAAAAGGTAGCCATCTGCTCCTTTAGGAGCTTTAGATATAGGCTTTATAAAACCTTTAACTTTTTCCCCATTCAGAAACAAAGTTTTTCAAACTGTGCATTTCTTGAAAGTCAACACTCAAATTTCATCCAAAAGGAAAAGGTGTGATGGGGGGCCAATACTCTATCAGGGGTATGCCCATTTGCCAGAAACCGCATTCAGAGCTTGTGAAATTGATATATGACGATTTCAAGCTTTGGAACTCTAAGTTTCTTAGGAGTTGAAAATGAGCATATCTTGAAAAGACAATACACTAGCTGCTTCAAAATGAAATATGTATGATGGTGAGTGGTTCCATATCACATATACAAAAGGTAGCCATCTGCTCCTTTAGGAGCTTTAGATATAGGCTTTATAAAACCGTTACCTTTTCCCGCATTCAGAAACAAAGTTTTTCAAACTGTGCGTTTCTTGAAAGTCAACACTCAAATTTCATCCGAAAGGAAAAGGTTTGATGGTGGGCCGAATCTCTATCAGGAGTAAGCCCATTTACCAGAAACCGCATTCAGAACCTGTGAAATAGATATATGACGATTTCAAGCTTTGGAACTCTAAGTTTCTTAGGAGTTGAAAATGAGCATATCTTGAAAAGACAATACACTAGCTGCTTCAAAATGAAATATGTATGATGGTGAGTGGTTCCATATCACATATTCAAAAGGTAGCCATCTGCTCCTTTAGGAGCTTTAGATATAAGCTTTATAAAACCTATAACTTTTCCCCCATTCTGAAACAAAGTTTTTCAAACTGTGCGTTTCTTGAAAGTCAACACTCAAATTTCATCAAAAAGGAAAAGGTTTGATGGTGGGCCGATACTCTATCAGGAGTAAGCCCATTTGCCAGAAACCGCATTCAGAACCTGTGAAATAGATATATGACGATTTCAAGCTTTGGAACTCTAAGTTTCTTAGGAGTTGAAAATGAGCATATCTTGAAAAGAGAATACACTAGCTGCTTCAAAATGAAATATGTATGATGGTGAGTGGTTCCATATCATATATTCAAAATGTAGCCATCTGCTCCTTTAGGAGCTTTAGATATAGGCTTTATAAAACCGTTACCTTTTCCCGCATTCAGAAACAAAGTTTTTCAAACTGTGCGTTTCTTGAAAGTCAACACTCAAATTTCATCAAAAAGGAAAAGGTTTGATGGTGGGCCGATACTCTATCAGGAGTAAGCCCATTTGCCAGAAACCGCATTCAGAACCTGTGAAATAGATATATGACGATTTCAAGCTTTGGAACTCTAAGTTTCTTAGGAGTTGAAAATGAGCATATCTTGAAAAGAGAATACACTAGCTGCTTCAAAATGAAATATGTATGATGGTGAGTGGTTCCATATCATATATTCAAAAGGTAGCCATCTGCTCCTTTAGGAGCTTTAGATATAGGCTTTATAAAACCTTTACCTTTTCCCGCATTCAGAAACAAAGTTTTTCAAACTGTGCGTTTCTTGAAAGTCAACACTCAAATTTCATCAAAAAGGAAAAGGTTTGATGGTGGGCCGATACTCTATCAGGAGTAAGCCCATTTACCAGAAACCGCATTCAGAACCTGTGAAATAGATATATGACGATTTCAAGCTTTGGAACTCTAAGTTTCTTAGGAGTTGAAAATGAGGATATCTTGAAAAGACAATACACTAGCTGCTTCAAAATGAAATATGTATGATGGTGAGTGGTTCCATATCACATATTCAAAAGGTAGCCATCTGCTCCTTTAGGAGCTTTAGATATAAGCTTTATAAAACCTATAACTTTTCCCCCATTCAGAAACAAAGTTTTTCAAACTGTGCATTTCTTGAAAGTCAACACTCAAATTTCATCCGAAAGGAAAAGGTTTGATGGTGGGACGATACTCTATCAGGAGTAAGCCCATTTGCCAGAAACCGCATTCAGAGCATGTGAAATACATACATGACGATTTCGAGCTTTGGCACTCTAAGTTTCTTAGGAGTTGAATATGAGCATATCTTCAAGGGAGAATACACTAGCTGCTTCCAAATGAAATTTGTATGATGGTGCGTGGTTCCATATCATATATTCAAAAGGTAGCCATCTGCTCCTTTAGGAGCTTTAGATATAGGCTTTATAAAACCTTTAACTTTTTCCCCATTCAGAAACAAAGTTTTTCAAACTGTGCATTTCTTGAAAGTCAACACTCAAATTTCATCCAAAAGGAAAAGGTGTGATGGGGGGCCAATACTCTATCAGGGGTATGCCCATTTGCCAGAAACCGCATTCAGAGCTTGTGAAATTGATATATGACGATTTCAAGCTTTGGAACTCTAAGTTTCTTAGGAGTTGAAAATGAGCATATCTTGAAAAGAGAATACACTAGCTGCTTCAAAATGAAATATGTATGATGGTGAGTGGTTCCATATCATATATACAAAAGGTAGCCATCTGCTCCTTTAGGAGCTTTAGATATAGGCTTTATAAAACCGTTACCTTTTCCCGCATTCAGAAACAAAGTTTTTCAAACTGTGCGTTTCTTGAAAGTCAACACTCAAATTTCATCCGAAAGGAAAAGGTTTGATGGTGGGCCGAATCTCTATCAGGAGTAAGCCCATTTACCAGAAACCGCATTCAGAACCTGTGAAATAGATATATGACGATTTCAAGCTTTGGAACTCTAAGTTTCTTAGGAGTTGAAAATGAGCATATCTTGAAAAGACAATACACTAGCTGCTTCAAAATGAAATATGTATGATGGTGAGTGGTTCCATATCACATATTCAAAAGGTAGCCATCTGCTCCTTTAGGAGCTTTAGATATAAGCTTTATAAAACCTATAACTTTTCCCCCATTCTGAAACAAAGTTTTTCAAACTGTGCGTTTCTTGAAAGTCAACACTCAAATTTCATCAAAAAGGAAAAGGTTTGATGGTGGGCCGATACTCTATCAGGAGTAAGCCCATTTGCCAGAAACCGCATTCAGAACCTGTGAAATAGATATATGACGATTTCAAGCTTTGGAACTCTAAGTTTCTTAGGAGTTGAAAATGAGCATATCTTGAAAAGAGAATACACTAGCTGCTTCAAAATGAAATATGTATGATGGTGAGTGGTTCCATATCATATATTCAAAAGGTAGCCATCTGCTCCTTTAGGAGCTTTAGATATAGGCTTTATAAAACCTTTACCTTTTCCCGCATTCAGAAACAAAGTTTTTCAAACTGTGCGTTTCTTGAAAGTCAACACTCAAATTTCATCAAAAAGGAAAAGGTTTGATGGTGGGCCGATACTCTATCAGGAGTAAGCCCATTTACCAGAAACCGCATTCAGAACCTGTGAAATAGATATATGACGATTTCAAGCTTTGGAACTCTAAGTTTCTTAGGAGTTGAAAATGAGCATATCTTGAAAAGACAATACACTAGCTGCTTCAAAATGAAATATGTATGATGGTGAGTGGTTCCATATCACATATTCAAAAGGTAGCCATCTGCTCCTTTAGGAGCTTTAGATATAAGCTTTATAAAACCTATAACTTTTCCCCCATTCAGAAACAAAGTTTTTCAAACTGTGCATTTCTTGAAAGTCAACACTCAAATTTCATCCGAAAGGAAAAGGTTTGATGGTGGGACGATACTCTATCAGGAGTAAGCCCATTTGCCAGAAACCGCATTCAGAGCATGTGAAATACATACATGACGATTTCGAGCTTTGGCACTCTAAGTTTCTTAGGAGTTGAATATGAGCATATCTTCAAGGGAGAATACACTAGCTGCTTCCAAATGAAATTTGTATGATGGTGCGTGGTTCCATATCATATATTCAAAAGGTAGCCATCTGCTCCTTTAGGAGCTTTAGATATAGGCTTTATAAAACCTTTAACTTTTTCCCCATTCAGAAACAAAGTTTTTCAAACTGTGCATTTCTTGAAAGTCAACACTCAAATTTCATCCAAAAGGAAAAGGTGTGATGGGGGGCCAATACTCTATCAGGGGTATGCCCATTTGCCAGAAACCGCATTCAGAGCTTGTGAAATTGATATATGACGATTTCAAGCTTTGGAACTCTAAGTTTCTTAGGAGTTGAAAATGAGCATATCTTGAAAAGACAATACACTAGCTGCTTCAAAATGAAATATGTATGATGGTGAGTGGTTCCATATCATATATTCAAAAGGTAGCCATCTGCTCCTTTAGGAGCTTTAGATATAGGCTTTATAAAACCGTTACCTTTTCCCGCATTCAGAAACAAAGTTTTTCAAACTGTGCGTTTCTTGAAAGTCAACACTCAAATTTCATCCGAAAGGAAAAGGTTTGATGGTGGGCCGATACTCTATCAGGAGTAAGCCCATTTACCAGAAACCGCATTCAGAACCTGTGAAATAGATATATGACGATTTCAAGCTTTGGAACTCTAAGTTTCTTAGGAGTTGAAAATGAGCATATCTTGAAAAGAGAATACACTAGCTGCTTCAAAATGAAATATGTATGATGGTGAGTGGTTCCATATCATATATTCAAAAGGTAGCCATCTGCTCCTTTAAGAGCTTTAGATATAGGCTTTATAAAACCGTTACCTTTTCCCGCATTCAGAAACAAAGTTTTTCAAACTGTGCGTTTCTTGAAAGTCAACACTCAAATTTCATCAAAAAGGAAAAGGTTTGATGGTGGGCCGATACTCTATCAGGAGTAAGCCCATTTGCCAGAAACCGCATTCAGAACCTGTGAAATAGATATATGACGATTTCAAGCTTTGGAACTCTAAGTTTCTTAGGAGTTGAAAATGAGCATATCTTGAAAAGAGAATACACTAGCTGCTTCAAAATGAAATATG